>NC_089809.1:1639695-1662195 GCF_029633855.1 Hoplias malabaricus
GTGAGAGAGTGTGAGAGAGAGAGAGAGAGAGAGAGAGAGAGAGAGAGAGAGAGAGAAGTGCGAGAGAGAGATGGAGATATACCTTTACAGTTGAGGAGAAAGTAGGTCATGTCGTGGCTGAAGGAGCCGGTGACGTATCCACAGATTTCAAGGGTACAGGTCAAACACTGACGGTTAAAGGGTCCGACTGTGTCCGCACTGTAACACACACACACACACACATACTTGTAGAAGCGTTATCTGGGGACTACGAGCTGGATCCTACATTGTGGGGACGCGCATTTCTAAAGGCTTTAGGAACAAATGAAACACAGATTCATGTTTCAACTGATCCTGGAACAGCAGCTGTCACTTTAAAATAAAGAAAATACATTAATAAAGCAATGTGACATTTTCCGACATTCTGGGGACTGTTTCTGGTATTCCAAACATGTGAGGACCAGCACACACACACACTGACACTTTCCAGTATTTTGTACAATGTAAGTACTTGTGAACAATCTGGGGACAAATTTTACTAACAACTGGTTTGCAGCCACAATGCATATTTATAAGAAAAGACAAATGATGTTGTCATATGAATAACATTTATTCATTTCCATTTAAACTCTTTTTTTTTTTTTGCCATTTGCCCATGCCGTATTTTGTACAAATCATTAATAAATACCTTAAAAGTTTCAAAAGCATCTACAAGGTGTACAACCACCTCAACACTAAGCTGCCAAGGCCCCAATAAGTATAAAAAAATTTAAAGAAAACAACCATTTTATGAAACACTCACTCCCAACGTTTAAATGGTTCTTTTAAACTGAAGAAATATGGTGACGTTTCTTCAGACTGATGAAGAATGTGCTGTATATGGCTCTTTATAGCACCAAAAGTGTTATAACATACAAAACATTCTCAGTCAATCTGAAGAAAATAACAATTTTATTGTTCATGGGTCTTTACAGAGCCACTGTAAAACTGTAAAAATAAAAAACCCTAAAGACGACATCAGCCAACTTTTCAATGAAATCAAATATTGTTTTTTTCCTATAGGAACTTTATAAATGAATTAACAAAACAAAACAAAAATGCATTTTAATGCAGTAAATGGCTTTTTATTCTGGTTTACATCTTCCTTTTAAGAGCAGTAATTCTGTTTTTGACAAAAAATTTCACAGCCAACCAATCTGTCTTTCAACAATAAGATTCACGCAATAGGTTCTGCTTTTATACAGGCCTCACAATGTTGTTTTCCTGGCACTGTGCAAGTTTTGATGAACCTGTTCAGATGTTTTTCAACAGCTTTCACCTCATTGGTCTCCCATTTCCTTTTCTTAACCACCTTGACACCTGAATAAATGCAGGACAACATCAGTCAAAACATACAAATGTTTTTCCATTTCATAACAGCTTGCCATAATGTTTATCAGACTATACCTTTGGGAACTAATGTGGTACTAGTTGGTTCTGATGCTGATTGGTTTCCTGGGCTTGCTTTGTAGATGTTTCTATGTCCAGTTCTGCTCCAATCTAGTTAAACACAAATTAAATGCATCAAACTAAAAGAATAAGTGGCAAAGAACATCCAATAATAGTAATAATGATAATGACCAGAAAAAAGTGTTTACTGAAGAAAAAGAAAAAAGACTGAAAGATAAAAAATAAAAATAAATATTGGTGGCTGCTGGGGCTGTCAATCACTGATCACCCTTCATCACGACCAGCTCAGTAAGAGATACCAATCAAGGACAGTGCTGAACTGTAACATGCTGCAGAGCATAACTATTTTTTTTTAATGTCACAAAAATAACAGGGCTTAGTTACTGCTAGCAAGCCATACAATTACATATGTCAGCTGAAAACCATCCAACGCAGCTACAAAGTCGATCGATCATTCCATTTTTATCCAAAAATTGTGGTTTTGCTACGGGGTTCCTAAGATATTTCTAGATACCTGTTTTTACACCAGTTCAACTGTGCACAAAATGGTAATGGTAAATCACTTCTTTATTCTACCAAGAACATGCCCAATATTAAAAACATGTTGCCATACAATAAACAAGAGGAACACTAATTCTGAAACTATTTTAAGGCTAAACACACCAATCAAACTAATTATTTTTAATAAAATTATTATTTTCTTATATCCTATGCCAATACTGTTAGAGTACATTGTACATTGTGGGGACTTGACGTTTACTAAATAAAAAACACCTGAAATATAATAGTTTCATACCATTTTGCAGAAAGTAGACTCTTGCAGTGATTGTTGGGTGCCATGGTGATTGTCTCCAGAGGCACAATCTGGCTCCAGACCTTTGCTGTCTGCTGTCGTTCCACTTTTTGTCACCTGAAATGGGCACAACAGTCACTAACATGCCCGATATTAAAAACATGTTGCCATACAATAAACAAGAGGAACACTAATAAATGGTAGAAACTATTTTAAGGCTAAACACACCAATCAAACTAATTATTTTTAATAAAATCCTTATATTCTTATACTCTTATATCCTATGCCAATACTGTTAGAGTACATTGTGGGGACTTGACGTTTACTAAATAAAAAAACACATGAAATATAATAGTTTCATACCATTTCGCAGAAAGTAGACTCTTGCAGTGATTGTTGGGTGCCATGGTGATAGTCTCCAGAGGCACAATCTGGCTCCAGACCTTTACTGTCTGTTGTCATTCCACTTTTTGTCACCTGAAATGGGCACAACAGTTACTAACATGTCCGATATTAAAAGCATGTTGCCATACAATAAACAAGAGAAACACTAATAAGTGGTAGAAACTATTTTAAGGCTAAACACACCAATCAAACTATTTATTTTTAATAAAACTCTTATATTCTTATACTCTTATATCCTATGCCAATACTGTTAGAGTACATTGTACATTGTGGGGACTTGACGTTTACTAAATAAAAAACACATGAAATATAATAGTTTCATACCATTTTGCAGAAAGTAGACACTTGCTGTGATTGTTGGGTGCCATGGTGATTGTCTCCAGAGGCACAATCTGGCTCCAGACCTTTGCTGTCTGCTGTCGTTCCACTATTTGTCACCTGAAATGGGCACAACAGTCACTAACATGTCCGATATTAAAAACATGTTGCCATACAATGAACAAGAGGAACACTAATAAATGGTAGAAACTATTTTAAGGCTAAACACACCAATCAAACTAATTATTTATAATAAAATCCTTATAATCTTATACTCTTATATCCTATGCCAATACTGTTAGAGTACATTGTACATTGTGGGGACTTGACGTTTACTAAATAAAAAACACCTGAAATATAATAGTTTCATACCATTTTGCAGAAAGTAGACTCTTGCAGTGATTGTTGGGTGCCATGGTGATTGTCTCCAGAGGCACAATCTGGCTCCAGACCTTTGCTGTCTGCTGTCGTTCCACTTTTTGTCACCTGAAATGGGCACAACAGTCACTAACATGCCCGATATTAAAAACATGTTGCCATACAATAAACAAGAGGAACACTAATAAATGGTAGAAACTATTTTAAGGCTAAACACACCAATCAAACCCTTATATTCTTATACTCTTATATCCTATGCCAATACTGTTAGAGTACATTGTGGGGACTTGACGTTTACTAAATAAAAAACACCTGAAATATAATAGTTTCATACCATTTTGCAGAAAGTAGACTCTTGCAGTGATTGTTGGGTGCCATGGTGATTGTCTCCAGAGGCACAATCTGGCTCCAGACCTTTGCTGTCTGCTGTCGTTCCACTTTTTGTCACCTGAAATGGGCACAACAGTCACTAACATGCCCGATATTAAAAACATGTTGCCATACAATAAACAAGAGGAACACTAATAAATGGTAGAAACTATTTTAAGGCTAAACACACCAATCAAACCCTTATATTCTTATACTCTTATATCCTATGCCAATACTGTTAGAGTACATTGTGGGGACTTGACGTTTACTAAATAAAAAAACACATGAAATATAATAGTTTCATACCATTTTGCAGAAAGTAGACTCTTGCAGTGATTGTTGGGTGCCATGGTGATAGTCTCCAGAGGCACAATCTGGCTCCAGACCTTTACTGTCTGTTGTCATTCCACTTTTTGTCACCTGAAATGGGCACAACAGTCACTAACATGTCCGATATTAAAAACATGTTGCTATACAATAAACAAGAGGAACACTAATAAGTGGTAGAAACTATTTTAAGGCTAAACACACCAATCAAACTCTTTACTTTTAATAAAACTCTTATTTTTAAATAGGCACTGTGTGGGGACTTGAATGAAATCCTATGCCAATACTGTTAGAGTACATTGTACATTGTGGGGACTTGACGTTTACTAAATACAAAACACCTGAAATATAATAGTTTCATACCATTTCGCAGAAAGTAGACTCTTGCAGTGATTGTTGGGTGCCATGGTGATAGTCTCCAGAGGCACAATCTGGCTCCAGACCTTTACTGTCTGTTGTCATTCCACTTTTTGTCACCTGAAATGGGCACAACAGTTACTAACATGTCCGATATTAAAAGCATGTTGCCATACAATAAACAAGAGAAACACTAATAAGTGGTAGAAACTATTTTAAGGCTAAACACACCAATCAAACTATTTATTTTTAATAAAACTCTTATATTCTTATACTCTTATATCCTATGCCAATACTGTTAGAGTGCATTGTACATTGTGGGGACTTGACGTTTACTAAATAAAAAACACATGAAATATAATAGTTTCATACCATTTTGCAGAAAGTAGACACTTGCTGTGATTGTTGGGTGCCATGGTGATTGTCTCCAGAGGCACAATCTGGCTCCAGACCTTTGCTGTCTGCTGTCGTTCCACTATTTGTCACCTGAAATGGGCACAACAGTCACTAACATGTCCGATATTAAAAACATGTTGCCATACAATGAACAAGAGGAACACTAATAAGTGGTAGAAACTATTTTAAGGCTAAACACACCAATCAAACTAATTATTTATAATAAAATCCTTATAATCTTATACTCTTATATCCTATGCCAATACTGTTAGAGTGCATTGTACATTGTGGGGACTTGACGTTTACTAAATAAAAAACACATGAAATATAATAGTTTCATACCATTTTGCAGAAAGTAGACACTTGCTGTGATTGTTGGGTGCCATGGTGATTGTCTCCAGAGGCACAATCTGGCTCCAGACCTTTGCTGTCTGCTGTCGTTCCACTTTTTGTCACCTGAAATGGGCACAACAGTCACTAACATGCCCGATATTAAAAACATGTTGCTATACAATAAACAAGAGGAACACTAATAAGTGGTAGAAACTATTTTAAGGCTAAACACACCAATCAAACTAATTATTTATAATAAAATCCTTATAATCTTATACTCTTATATCCTATGCCAATACTGTTAGAGTGCATTGTACATTGTGGGGACTTGACGTTTACTAAATAAAAAACACATGAAATATAATAGTTTCATACCATTTTGCAGAAAGTAGACACTTGCTGTGATTGTTGGGTGCCATGGTGATTGTCTCCAGAGGCACAATCTGGCTCCAGACCTTTGCTGTCTGCTGTCGTTCCACTTTTTGTCACCTGAAATGGGCACAACAGTCACTAACATGCCCGATATTAAAAACATGTTGCTATACAATAAACAAGAGGAACACTAATAAGTGGTAGAAACTATTTTAAGGCTAAACACACCAATCAAACTCTTTACTTTTAATAAAACTCTTATTTTTAAATAGGCACTGTGTGGGGACTTGAATGAAATCCTATGCCAATACTGTTAGAGTACATTGTACATTGTGGGGACTTGACGTTTACTAAATAAAAAACACATGAAATATAATAGTTTCATACCATTTTGCAGAAAGTAGACACTTGCAGTGATTGTTGGGTGCCATGGTGATTGTCTCCAAAGGCACAATCTGGCTCCAAACCTTTGCTGTCTGCTGTCGTTCCACTTTTTATCACCTGAAATGGGCACAACAGTCATTAACATGCCCGATATTAAAAACATGTTGCCATACAATAAACAAGAGGAACACTAATAAGTGGTAGAAACTATTTTAAGGCTAAACACACCAATCAAACTAATTATTTTTAATAAAATCCTTATATTCTTATACTCTTATATCCTATGCCAATACTGTTAAGAGTACATTGTACATTGTGGGGACTTGACGTTTACTATGTAAAAAACACATGAAATATAATAGTTTCGTACCATTTTGCAGAAAGTAGAGTCTTGAAGTGTATGTTGGGTGCCATGGTGATTGTCTCCAGAGGCACAATCTGGCTCCAGACCTTTACTGTCTGTTGTCATTCCACTTTTTGTCACCTGAAATGGGCACAACAGTCACTAACATGTCCGATATTAAAAACATGTTGCCATACAATAAACAAGAGGAACACCCATAAGTGGTAGAAACTATTTTAAGGCTAAACACACCAATCAAACTATTTATTTTTTTAATAAAACCTATTCTCTACATTCTTTTTTAACAGCCGGTTTGTGGGGACTTGAATGAAATCATATGCCAATACTGTTAGAGTACATTGTACATTGTGGGGACTTGACGTTTACTATGTAAAAAACACATGAAATATAATAGTTTCATACCATTTTGCAGAAAGTAGAGTCTTGAAGTGTATGTTGGGTGCCATGGTGATTGTCTCCAGAGGCACAGTCTGGCTCCAGACCTTTACTGTCTGTTGTCATTTCACTTTTTGTCACCTGAAATGGGCACAACAGTCACTAACATGCCCGATATTAAAAACATGTTGCCATATAATAAACAAGAGGAACACCCATAAGTGGTAGAAACTATTTTAAGGCTAAACACACCAATCAAACTATTTATTTTTAATAAAACTCTTATATTTTTAAATAGGCACTGTGTGGGGACTTTGTGTAAACCATTCATTTGAAAAGACGTTGTGGGGACTCAGTGGGGGAGGTGCACCATTTGCTGAATGAAATCCTATGCCAATACTGTTACAGTACGTTGTGGGGACTTGACGTTTACTATGTAAAAAAACACCTGAAATATAGTTTCATACTATTTTGCAGAAAGTAGACACTTGCTGTGATTGTTGGGTGCCATGGTGATTGTCTCCAGAGGCACAATCTGGCTCCAGACCTTTGACGTCCGCTGTCATTCCACTTTTTGTTACCTGAAATGGGTACAACAGTCACTAACATGTCCGATATTAAAAGCATGTTGCCATACAATAAACAAGAGAAACACTTATAAGTGGTAGAAACTATTTTAAGGCTAAACACACCAATCAAACTATTTATTTTTAATAAAACTCTTATATTTTTAAATAGGCACTGTGTGGGACTTTGTGTAAACCATTCCTTTGAAAAGACATTGTGGGGACTCAGTGGGGGAGGTGCAGCACTTGCCGAATGAAATCCTTTGCCAATACTGTTACAGTACGTTGTGGGGACTTGACGTTTACTATGTAAAAAACACCTGAAACATAATAGTTTCATACCATTTTGCAGAAAGCAGACTCTTGCAGTGATTGTTGGGTGCCATGGTGATTGTCTCCAGAGGCACAATCTGGTTCTAGACCTTTACTGTCCGCTGTCGTTCCACTTTTTTTCACCTGAAATGGGCACAACAGTCACTAACACGCCAGAATGTTGCCGTACCATAAATAAGAGAAACACTGATTAATGGCAGAAAATACTTTTATCATCTCCACTTAACATATAGCAGCAATTTGTAGTTCTACATTTCTAGAATTTAGTAAATCTGATTCTCTGCATACTTTATCATGTTCTTCAATGGTCAGGACCACCACAGAGCAGGTATGATTTGGGTAGTGGATTTTTATCAGCACTACATTTACACTGATGTGGTTGTGGTGGTGTGTTAGGGCGTGTTGTGCTGGTTTAAGTAGATTACACACTCACACACACTGATATTGTGGTGATAGTATAAACGCAGAGCTATTAATGATTCACCACCCTAATAATACCTGATCTGTGGCTGTACAATGGGTGTCCTGACCACTGAAGAACAGGGTAAAGGGTGGTCAACAAAGTATGCAAGGAATCAGATGGACTAAATTCTGGATCTGTAGAACTTCAAGGTGCTCCTCTATGGTATGTGGAGCTAATAAAATAGACACGTTTAAAAGCAAGTAGGTGGTTTTAATGTTAAGGCTTATCAGGGTGTGTAAAGCAAGTGTAAGACGCAGCACTGTATACTGGTGTATATCCCAACTGATGTACATGAGTTCAGAAATCACACCTAGTGTTATACATTTCCTATACTGGTGGAGTACATACACATAGCATTTACAGTGTGTAAGCTGCATGAACAAAAGTAGTTTTCCTTACTTGAATCTCAGAACCAGATCTGTGCTGTGAATGTTTGGTGAAATGCTGATCAACTTCAGCGGCAGTTTCTGACTCCAGGTGACTACTGCCTGCTTCCGGTCCACTTTCTGTCACCTAAAATGATAACATCAGCCACTATTAAACTTATAAGGTAGAAGGGTACCAGTTATTATCAGCTACCATTGGAAATCAAGTGGATGACTAAAGAGGTAGTTAGTTGTTTTTAGTTTATGGGGATGCTTCTGGTCAGTTGCCTTGGTTTTTAGAAGGACTGTGTGTTTATATATAAGAAAGAACTACAGTGGCTTTATCTAATTTGGAAACTGAGTTTGAGGATATCGCAGAGCTGTCAAATCACACTTGTGAAAGTGTTTTTTTTTTAAATAATTTGACAGTTTAGTTTGAGAATTTGAGCTGCAAGAGAAAAGTAAAATGTATGACTGATAAAATGGGTAGAAAAACATTAGGCAGAAGTCAAAGGTGTATAAAAAATTTGTATAAGGATTTTATACATGTAACATTTGAGTAGCTTCCATCAGGCAAATGGTATCTAATGCCAAGAGACACCAGGAATATTTAAAAGAGGTCACCTTTACTGAAATGCAGTGGAAATTATCATTTCTTTGTAAATAGGTTTTATAATCGCTTGTATACTACACTACAGTTAATAGTTTGTTGTGAGTGTGTGTGTGTGTTGTTGTTGTTGTTGTTGTAGGTGTATATACATTGTCAAAGTTTTGTCACAAGTGACCAAAGATGAATTTCCACATTCTTACTTTACTCCTCCAGGGACAATCACCATCTCCATAGTTATATGTAATCTCCACTCCAGATTTGATGTCTCTTAAAGCAAAAAGACACAACCGGGGCCTTCCTTCCAAAATGATTCTCTTCATTTTGCAGTTGGGGTTAATATGGTCTTCCAAGAGTGCCATCATCTCTTGCAGCATCAATACTGAATTTGAACAAACAGAAGACAGATAATTTGTGACAAAATATATTATTTTAGCTGTAGATAGTTTTAGTTGAGATTGTTCTAGAATTCAAACCTAATCAAACATTACATTTTGAGGTAAGGTACACGACATTTTGTTCAATAGAAACACTACTGAACTAAATAATGACTACAAAGTACATGTACAAGTATATGTACATGTTTTCTGTAACCCCAGCCAGGAAAAACAGCATAGACAGGCATGGATGCACATGTTGTGTATGCTGGTCAACAGAAATGGATGTTGATAAACTGATCCACTTAACTCTCCACTTAAACCAGTACCAGACCAGCATTAACCGGCATAGAGCAACATAGATCAGCTTAGACCAGTATGAAATGTGCACTGGTTTGTAGAAAGAAGGCCTGGATTTTTAAGAAGGTAAATGTATTTTTCCCCTAAGCCTTTTTTTTTTCCATTTTCTGCCTGAAATTACATACAAACATCTTTAGGCTTTCTCCTCAGGAGGAGAAACTAGAGTCAATTTTATGAAAAGCCTAAAAAAATGTCAAATAAAACATTTAAAGGTATTGAAATTAATTTGCAGTGGTCAATATCTGATGAAAAAAAAATGAGAAAATGTAAAAAATAAAAAGGTAAACACACTCCTAAAGTTAATTTTATAATCTAGATATCAGTGACTTCAAACTGAAGAGTTAATGTCCAACAATTTGAAGTTATTCAAGCTGGAGTAGACAGTGAACCGGGGCCTGGCCAAGTGTCTCCAAAGACTACAACCTCTCCATAAAGATAATGATTCATTTTACTGCAGAAAAAAATTAAAATAAATAATATATATATATATATTCAAGTCATATATATAATCTAGACTTAATGGCAACATTTACAATGTTTTTCTTTACAAACTAGACTCCTGCAGCTCTCCAAGTGCCCTTTTACCCTGAACAAACAGGAGAAGGGTTTATACGTGTTGTATTTTATTCTGATATTTACTCGTTTCTAACGCAGAACAGTGTCCCTTCAAAGGCCAGTCGTTTTGGAGGAGGGAGCTTCACTCTGGTTCGCTGTGACTCCCTCACACCCCTCCGTGTGTTTAAATCGCCTCAGCGGGGGAAAGGCAGCCAGTGAAAGACGTCTAAGCTCTGAAAACGTGTTTATTGTCTTGATTGTTTTTTGTTGTAATTGTTGTGGCCAAATAAAACCGTCGGAGTCGTCTCTCGCGGTGCGGGCCGCTGAAACACGGGCCTATGTTTGTCCCGCCTCCTTGGTTACGCGTCGTCATGACTCGGCCCCTGATTGGTCTGCAGACTTGATTGACGTGTCGCTGGAAAGCTAAGAGCCTATGCCACACGACCATAAGAGTTCCTTAAGGGAGACCCACGGGGATAATATTTAATTATTTAAAAATATGCTGTACCGTGTTTTTAAACTGTGTTTTTTAAACTCACACAAACACGAGGATCACAAACAAACGGACTGACGGAAAGGCACAAGGTAAGCGCTGGTGTGATTTGTTTTTGTGTGAATCGCTTCTGGGCTCGTGACGCAGGAGTTTTATTTTTTAAGAGAAAGAGAGAGACACCGTGTTTGGAATAACATTCTTTCAGTTTTAACTCCATATTCACACATTCACTGTCACTAATCTGTCCATAACTCTCCTGGCGAGGTGTATTTCGACCAAAATATTCGTTTTCCGAGAGAAATTAAAAATAAAACGGCATCATTAATGAAAAGCTGGGACTCTAATCTTTAACGTGACACTGTGTCTGTCTTAGACCTGTAACAGATATAAACACAACCTCACACCTGAACAGATAAAGAAAAGCCTGTGTACTCACGTCCAGATGAAGTCAAACATGACTCCTCTCAGGGCGCTGCGGTGAACGCTCCGTCTCCTCCGGCCTTCCTCCGGGGGTCAGCTCTCCTCTGTTCTCCAGCACCAAGCTTCCTTTAGTGAAGTCCGACACCGCGAACACTCCTCCGCCTTATTTACGAACCACAGACCGCACTAAACTCACCGGCTTTCCGAAATCAAAGTTTAATCCGAGTTAAACTGCCGTTATATTCGCTCACCTTTAAATGAATCGATGTATTTAACTTCGAGCCCCGCTTCGTCGCGACCCGCGGTGACGTGAAAAACGGCGTTCACAACAATAACAAACGATTCACTGAATATTCACTGGTTCCACCAACTCTTAACACACCTCTTTGAAAAGTGCACTAAAGGTTCATAAACAGCTTAGCATTAGCAAAACAAACGGACTGGAGACCGTTAAATGCCTCATCAGGGCTGCGTTAACCACGGGGAACTAGATAAATGCTCAGAATAGAGCACCGCTTATATTCAAACGCTAAATTGACAGTAGTTTACGCTCCACTTTTTATTTAATAAAAGCGCTGAGTGATATAAGACTTAAACATTTAGTTTCAACGCAAAACTCACAGATTCTGTGTTTGTTCGACTAACTCCTCTTGTGACTGCGTATAATGAAGCCTTTCTTAACGAGCTACCTCATTGGCCCGTTTCAACCAATCAGAAGTCAGGATTTCTGTACCACGTGATCAAGTGTGCTAACGGCCCCAACAGCAAAACCTATGTCAACAGGGGGCGTGCACACACACTGAGCACTTGCTCCCTATACACTCGCACACTTTTGTCAGGGCTATGACCATCTTGGGGACTATTGAGATTTTGAAGGGGCGGGTACAGTTCGACAAAATAGACACGCTGCAATGGTTAACTTTGTGGGGACTCGATTTTAGGTCCCCACGATGACACAGGTCCCCACTTTATTGGTGTGTATTCAGGTCAATGTCCCCATATTATAAGGTTTACAAACACACACACACACACACACACACACACACACACACACACACAGATAAAAGCTTTCATTATTTGTTTGCTACATCAGAAGATGTTCCAGTGCTAGGGTTAATTCAAACACAGTGTTATCAGAAGCTGTTTTATGGAGTGGGAACTGGTTGATCGACCCACTGAACCCTTTCTGACGCCCGTTTCAGCAGCTCACCTGTACAGATGCCTCAGCTTCGGATCCTCCTCTGTGCTCAGAAAATATCTGTCGAATGGAAAGAGCATCACGTAGTTACAGCACACTGACAAATCAACACACAAAATACCGGCTCAGAAACATGGGCGGATTCTTCTAACTGTGTGTTAGCTCTAGACTTGCATTAGCGCTGTGTTTTCCCTGTGTTTGTTCTGTATTATTGCTTTGTTAGCCCAGTGTTAGCAGTGCCTTATCTCTCTATTCGCAGTGTTATCCCTGTGTTACTGCTCTGTTTGTGCTGTGTTCGCTCACATTAGCTGGCTCTCCTCATTGTACGCGAGTATCTGAGTCACGTCCCAGTCGCCGGACGTTATGGACAGCAGTGTGTCCGAGCTGGTGTTCGGCTGGACGAGAAAAAAAAAGAAAAACACCACTTAATCACACATAACATAGCTTTGGGTTGTATACAATCTGCATATTCTGAGAGTATGATATGGGAGTGTGTTTGCAACCATGGCGTCAGTGACCTACACATCTGTGAAGATCTGTCTCGTCCCCCTCACACTACTTTGTCTTATGTGCTACATTTGATGTGTTCTCCTAGTTCCTGTTGGTTATTTTTTACCCGTCTTTATACCCTCTACCCATCCAACCTATGAGAGCAGGCATAGGATGTGTTTCCACACTGCACACACACACAACAGCAGTACCATGAGTAGCCCTGACCACTCCCACAAGAGACAAACATGGAGCGCCATCAGTGACTTTAATATAAATTTGCGCTTTTCCACTGCATGGTCCCTACTCAACTCTACTATGCTTTTTTTTCTTGCTTCTCCACCAGGTGAATCAGGTCCTGGTTCTGGAAGCGGGTTCTTGTTTAGTGGCTGTTCTCTCGTGGTTCAGAGCGAGTCGAGTAGGGACTAAACCGTGGCGTGTAAACCTTGCAGAGCGCTGATCGTCCAGAGAGAGTCGTCACTCTACGCCACGCAACGCAGACGACCAGCACCAACTCTCCATCTGTAAAATCTCCAGCTGCAGCAGAGATCACGTTTGTTTTTATCCGACTCACGACGGCAGCTCGTAAAATGACGCCGTGGTCTTTTGAAGAGGTTCAAACGCTCCTTGGATCGGTGGCCGACGAAAGAATCCAGCGAGAGCTGGACGCTGCAACAAGGAAGGAACAAACTCTACTGATCTGTCTGAACTGATGACGGAGCTATGTTCAGTCCCAAACAACAACGACACGCCAATACACCATGAGTGGTTTTCAAAAGCCCATTGTTCCCCTTAGAGACAGGGTTTAGAGGCATCACCAGATACATTTCTGTAGGTAGCAGAGACCAATCAGAGAGTAGAGTCCAGGAGAGTGGAGTAGAGTAGGTACCATGCAGTGGAAAAGTGTAGTCTGTATCTTTCTTTGTCATTCTCAGCATGGACCTTAATAAATAAAACTAACCTGAACCTGTATCTCTCTCACTATCTTGCCTTTCTTACACTATCCCAGTGAGTTTCTCCCTGCCTCTGTCTGTTCCCTCTGAGACGCTGCGTGACGCTGATATTCTTCAGAGAAACTCCCCTAACCCTCTACTTGTGTGGAGGGTTCACGGCTTGACATCCCTCTTAACCACCTGATGTTTTCTGGCGATGAGATCAAAACGGAAGATCAAACAAGATCAAAAAGCTTTGCCGCGACAGAAGGAGAGATCCATGGTGAAAACAAGCTGCATATTTTTGTGTTTACCCTGCTCCAGCACGTTTAATTAGAGCTTATCAGAAAGCGATCAATCCTTCCATGGACCAAGGCGGCTCTGTTAGAGCAGGACACGTCCTAATCCTGAAGACAGATGTAGAGAACATTGGAAAATTCATATCCACCCAACATCTCGCTGTCCATTCTCTCAGACCATTCAATGAGCTTCAATGTTCAGCAACACATACGACCCCATCAGAGCAGGTGTGATGTGGTGGTGGATCATTCTCAGCGCTGCAGTGACACTGACGTGGTGGTGGTGTGTTAGTGTGTGTTGTGCTGGTGTAGAGTGGATCAGACACAGCAGTGACTGCTGGAGTTTTTAAACCCTGTGTACCTGGTTGGTCCACCTTGTAGATGTAAAGTCAATTAGTGTTGGTAGACTGATGAAGTGTGTATGTGTGTGTGTATGCTGTGTACCTGTGATATAGCCATGGAGATGTGGAAGAACTTGCCCCTGCCACCCTGAGGGATGGGACGAGTGAAGAACAGTTTCAGTCCGTCTCTGGAGAACAGTGGTGCTTCGTTCTGCACCAAAAACAAAAATAATCAACCTGCAGATTAGTGACCGCTGGGTCCTAGTGTCCCCCACTTACTCTCTGACGACACCGCGTGGACCCCAGTGCCAGAGTGCAATGACAGAGACACTGTTCCAAATAAATAGCACCGCCATTCGGATGAGACTGAAACCACGGTCCTGCTGCCTTAATGTCCCAAAGAATGGACATTTATGAGAGACGTAGGACATATAATTGAATATGCAGGGAATATTTGGGGACGATTACATGAATACGCAATTATTGGCCTCTTGATTATTAAAATATGAAAGTACCCTAGTCCTCCAGACTTCCCTTTGCTGCAAGGCCGAGGATTATGACAGGAAAAACAAAACAAACCCCTCACAATATTAATATCCACAGCATAAGCAGTGTGTATCATATTGCTCATAATTAAAACGAAGCATCGCCCTTAAACAGCCACTCGTTCTCGCAGGACTTTTTCTGCTGCACGGGCGAGAACAATTCTGTTGTAAAACATCTCCTGACTTAAGCCCTCAGGCGAAAGAGCGGCAAAAAAAAGGATGCATTAGAAAAATAAAAACACAAACAAAACTAATCACGAAAAGCAATTTCACCTCTCACCGTCCTGCGGAGAAGATCATAAACAACAACAACAACAACAACACGTCTCTTTATCGAAACTACATTTCCACCCACTGCCTCAACTCAGCTCAGAGTCTTCTGTCGTCAGGGCAACCGAGCGTCCCGTCACGCGCGGATTAGATAATAATTAATATCACAGCGTTAAATGACATGTTTAAATATCAGTGTGTTAAAGTTATTAAACCAAGCGGTTTTATTTCCATTAATATTTAAACAGTGGGTTGTTTCGTTTGTGTTGGATGCTAATCAGTGTCAATGCAGTTGGAATTAAATCTGATATGAACATGTGTATGAATTTCATACGCAGTCCTTACATGATGTTAATGTTTTGCGTGAAATTAATATAGTTTGTGTGTCAGTGTCAGTTCTACACACTACACACATTACTTAGTATCATGACATTAAAAGAATAAAATCACCCCAGAGTGGAGTTATTAAAAGTGGCATGACTCTTTGATTGGATATGAATATCACATTCAGATTTAGTTTAATTAAGTTAACGGCTTTATTTCATTAATATTATTACTGTTATTTAATTAAATTAGTGTGAAAATTAGTTCTGATATCAACTAATATCTTATTTATATGTAAAAACAATTACTTGTCATGCCCTCGTCCTGTCGTGTCTGTTTTCCCTGCCATGTGCTCTCAGCACATGGCTCTGTTTGTTATTGTCCATGTCTCCGCCCATGTCCCGCCTCCTTGTCCGTCCTCCTCGTTATGTTTCAGGTGTGTCTTGTCTGTGTTATGTATTTAAGTCCCTTTGTCTCACTTCCTCTTGTCAGTAAATCGTTCCAATTCCCAGTCTTCTTGTTTTATGTCGCTCAGTCCGGTCTGTTTGTCTCCGTCGTGTCATGTTCTCGTGTCACTCCCAGGTCATGTCGTTTCCTCTGTTCGTTTTTCCTAAGTCATGTTGTTATCAAGTCTGTTTGTCTCCGCGTTTCCACTTTTGTTAGTACTCTCCAGTCTGTCTGTTTTGTCTGTCGCTCGTTCCCTTGCCTTGTTCCTATCGCTTCCCTTGTCTCAGGTCTGTTTGTATATTAATTCAGTCTAGCTCTCTTTGTATCTGTTCAGTTCTCTGTTTTGCTCTCCTTCTCCAGGTCCCTCTTTAACTCCTCCCGTACGATCTCTCTGTTTAAGTCTCTGTCTAGTCCTGATATTCTGTCTAATTATTTGAGTCTGTCTATCTCTGTTGTTTCAATAAATACTGTGTTTTAGCAAGTGCGTCCGCCCCGTGATTCCTGACATTACTACGCTTAATTACAGAGTGAGGTTCTTAAGAAGAAAGCATTCATTAACATCAATACACACACAAAAAAAAGAATTAGATTTTAATGTTGCAGTGAATTTGTTTATGAATTACACTGCTTTATTATTATTATTATTATTAATGGAATTAACAAATATATCATATTTATCAACATCAATCAAGTCCAAACTAAATTTTAAATTAAACAACAGCCCTGAGTTACAGTTGAATCAAAGAACATAATTATGAGTGATAATAGTTATAGTTATTAGTAATAATAATTTAGTGTGATATTTATATTACTATCATTGATGCAGACAATATATATATATATATATATATATATATATATATATATATATATATTGGAATAATAATCATTGGATTAAAGGCAAATGAAACAAACAGTTATTTTAATATAATTTTATATAATTTTATTAAAGAAATGCATCTATGCAAATATCACAAATTTTATTTAATAAACAGTGCAAATGTCATTTGAGAATAAAACTAATTATAGGTGGACAAATAAACTGTCTACTGTGGTTGCTCTGAGAGTGTCTGTGTCTGTCTGTGTGTGTGTGTGTGTCTATGTGTGTCTGTGTGTGTGTGTGTCTGTGTGTGTGTGTGTCTGTGTGTGTCTGTGTGTGTGTGCGTCTGTGTGTGTGCGTGCGTGTGTGTGTGTGTGTGTGTGTGCGTGCGTGCGTGTATGTGTATGTGTGTCTGTGTGTGTGTCTGTGTGTGTGTGTCTGTGTGTGTGTGTGTGTCTGTGTGTGTGTGTGTGTGTGTGTGTGTGTGTCTGTGTCTGTGTGTGTGTGTGTGTGTCTGTGTGTGTGTGTGTTAATTCAACTGTTTCCCCTATTTTATCTGATCAATCTTTCATTAAATTAAGTTTAATCAAGTTCCTTTAAACACTGTTTACTGGTGAAAACGCACTGCAGAGATAAACACTTTCCTTCGGCTCTGACTCAGCACTGTGGCCATCGTTCATATCCAGGGCTGTTATTTAAAGCATAATGATGATTTTTATTTTTATTATTTTTAATAAAGCAATGAAATCTCAGTGAAGAGGAGACAGATGTCCTCTCACCTGTCTGTGCAGCCATCCCTCGCTCTCGTCCTCGTGTTTCTGTCACACAGATGGTGAACACACACACACACACAGACACACACACAGAGACACACACACACACAGTTTAATTATCTGTTCTGTTCTCTAGAGGGACGTTTTTACTGTGTTTCAAACTATATATCAGCAGACATGGAATCCAAAATGACATCTCAATCAGTGGATAATATTAATAAATATAATATAAATAATAAAAATAACAATAATAATAATCAATTCTATTTATAATAGCACATAGACATTTGTACTGAGCCAATAAAAGGCATTCATCAGTTCCTGAGCCAATGGTTGTCTTGTTGGGAAAATAAGGGAATCAAGCAGTGAGTGCATCTCCCTCTACTGGCCAGATGCAGCACAACAACTCCAATGCCGCAGTGCTGCAAACTATATGTGAACCAAAATGGCCTACGTATTAAAATAGCACCTGGCTACACATCACAAAGCAAATCTGATCCTCTTCTGGCAAAGATAAGGCTGTAATGGCCAAGGTAAACAGTATATGATCCAAAAATAGACCCCTGGTGGCATTGGAGTCTAAGCCTGTGTTTTTGTGGACCTCATGTGGCAAGAAAACCACGAAAGTGATCCACCTGCCAGAACAGGGCAAGAATCCTTTTGCTATTTGTTGCAGGAGGTAGGTATTTATTCATTCACCTTTACTCTTTATGTTGGGCTGTAATTCCTGGCTGAATCTGCAGTAGGATGAGTGTTTACCTTGGTACAGACCCCCGTGGTGGCCTCGCACAGGGTCAGAATGGAGATGTTCTGGGCTCTGTTTAACCAATTCACCGCCAGCTTTGTGCTGGTGGCCCACTTCACCATGGTAATGTAGTACTCTCTGGAGAGGAAGCAGAAATGCACACATCATAAATCCCCAACAGCAGCTTGGCATGATCACCCAGCTCAGTGTTTATCCAGCTCTAACATGGACACTACAGGTTTAATTATGGGCTAACAAACTGAACCAGGGGCTGTTAGACCTCATAAATGCATGCATAGACATCATTAAAGGGAACCAGTTAGCCACAACCCAGTTAGCATAAGTGCTCACTCTCCAAAGAGAGACATAGTAACTTTACAGGAGAAGGAAAAAAACCTTCTGAAATTTCAATGGAAGTCAGTGTTGATAGCTTTTATTCCAAATAATTCTGGAGCACAGTGTGAAGGACAACTGCTGAGTTCAAATGATGAAGTCAACTAAAAAACAACAAAAATCGAGATACCAGCTATTCTTTGTATTGCAACAATATTTATTCTGGTCCTCGTCCTGTCCACACCCCTTAGTTCCAGGGCTCACTTGTCACATGGATTGCGCACTTGTCACGTGGAGGTCACTGGTCCATGTTTGGCTCATGTCCAACACAGCTGTATCTGGCCTATAGATGCTGGATAATTCTGGAAAAGGTTTAACACTGCTGGTCCAATGGTCCAAAATGAACCAAAAGTGGACCACATACTGGGCCATGAAAATAAGGGATGTGGGTCAGAACAGGGCCATAAACTAACTATTTGGACCAGGACACTTTCAATCATTCATTATTGCAGTAACTTGTTTGCAGCTTAACAGTGAGTCCTTCAGTAAATGCTTACATTTATAGCATTAGCATCAGCGTCTTTAGTATTAGAAGCATTAACACTGGCCTGGTTCCTCACCCTATCCTTTGGTCCTCAGGTCTCTTCATCTCGATGGTGTGCAGGGGACCGTTCAGATTGACCACATACAGAGAAATGACTGGGTTCTCCTCTCCGGCCTGCAGTAATGACCAGAGTTTTAAAATCATAAAAGATAAACACTGCTTATAATGAGCCAATTCACCTGCTTCATGGACCCGCATCACCACCACCATGGTAGATATTTATGTTCAGCTGTAAACACAGTTTGTATTATCTCCTCGGGGAAGCACTGACCAATAGACGCTGGCCAATAATCACATCACCAAATGTCAGCAAGATGGATATGAAGCCCCCAGCGCTGGGCTGTAAATAAGTGGAGCGCTGGAACACCATGAAGTCCATTTTGGGCTTTCCTGGATGAGTAGAAGTTATTACAGCCATAAAAGTTGGGACAAAATATTAACAAGACTTACTTTAGGGTAGTGGTACTCTCTCCCGGTGGGGTAGGGTGACCCTGTGAACATGGGCACCTCCATCCTGGGCACCAGCGTGTCGTTTATGGTGGCATACGCCAAACGGGCACCATCTGGGGACCACCAGTGAGCGACGTGGGACTGGAAGATCTCCTCTGTAGAGGAAACAAAGAGATCTTATTACATTTGATACCAGGGCATCAGTAGCCGACGTCATTGAGGTTTGTGTGGCTGAATGCCATAAAATCCTCAAAGCAATGTTCACATATCTGAGGTACAGCATTCCCCACAGTGTAGAAGCTATTCCTGCAGCAACTGAGAAGAAACTCCCGATGAATACGCTTCATTTACTAAGACTTTCAGCTCATTAACCGTAGACTACAGCTGCCAAGCAACAAAACATAAAATGGCACCTACACATACGATTCGGCTGATGTATGAGGTTAAATGTGTGGATGTATTTTACAATAGCTTTGAACACGGCTCAGCCAATGAGATTTTAGAATCTGTTTGTGGTATTTATAGAGATACCAGAGTGAAGGAAAGAAAGTCATTTCTGGGCGAGTGGAGGTAAAGGCAGAGCTGTAGAAATAAGGGCTGACCCTCTTCCTCAGACAGGAAACGCTCCATTCACCACAGTCACACTCGCCTCATCACACACTCTGACCTCCTCGGCTCTCAGCAGAGAATATCTGTGTGTGTGTGTGTGTCTGAGAGAGAGAGAGAGAGAGAGAGAGAAAGAGAGAGAGTTCTCTGAGAAAATAATGATACTGAATCCCAGAATAGCTTCAGAGTGACGCTATGTAAATAGAGACACTCCATCTATAGCCCTGCAATCGTCTCAAATGCAAACACATCTACCCGCACACACACACAAACACCAACACACACACACACACACAGGAGCAGACTATCCATTTCAGAGAAGTGCACACAATCAGATTACAAATTTCTCCCTAAAGTTAAATCGATTGCAGCCCTCATTCCCCGATGAAGACATTCACCAGGGAGAATATTTCTTATAGACGTGTAGAATATATGATGTTCACACACACACACTCCCCCACACCACACACACACACAAAAACCCTGCTATGATGCTGTGAATGAACAATGCAAAAAATAAAAACCTGTCACACACAAAGTAAACAATTAACACTGTGATTTCTAACTGTATGTTAATGAATATTTGCAAGCATACATTTGTCTCTGTGACTTGTGGGGACTTTACATAGACTCCCATTTGTTTTGTGAAGACTTACCTTACCCTTAAATGTACCTACTACACTCCTAACCCCAGCACTTTCCTAAACCCTAAACCTAGCCATTAATGCTAACCTTATCCTAAACTTAAAATAATGCCCTCACTTCACGTCCCCATAATGTAGATAAAGTCCCCATAAGTGTGTGTCTGATTTGGTCCCCACAACATGATGTATATCTGGACCACCCCCCCACACACACACACAAAGACTTTGTTGTTTTCAAACAAAGCCAGAACACTAGGGAAGCCATATGTTGGACACTGATTATAAACACCCCACGCAGTCCCCATAAAATCCAATTAAACACTTAAGGAACCTGAACGTTGATGTGATTTCGCCTCCATTGTTTCTGCTTCAAAACAAGCAAGTGGCCAGGAACGTATGGCGAGATAAAACACTCCTCTCTGAGGAGAAACTTCAGCGATCCCCCACAAACACTGCGCTAATGTCATCCGTCACGTCGAGCAGATTCATCAGGGAAATAACAGCCCTCCAACAAGCCATTAGCAATTTAACTAGTTGGAGTCCATTCTGTAGAGGAGAGCATTGTGTGTGTGTGTGTCCACCACCCACCCACCACAGCCAGTACGAACAGCACAACACACACCCCACACTACAACGGCTTTCACCCTGCTGCAGCCGTTAGAACAGCATGACCTCTGAAGTGTGCTATTTTACAACAAGGGGAACACATTATGATGTGTGTGTGGAGGTCAGTCAGGACCAGTGGCTACAGCTAAACTGACCCTGAGCAATAGACAGGGACAAGGGCATAACTTTGGCCTGAACACTGTGTAGGGGCAAGGGGCTTAACAGAACCTTCAGTAGGGGGTCCCAGACAAGGGAAAGCTTGGAAATGTTGGAACCCTTGAAATAATTACAAAAAGAACAAAAAACAAATCCACAAATTCATTATGATCACTACGTCTGCGTTTTCTAGAGAGATCGAGCTTCTTTCAACACGTTTGGGATCCGGAACTAATCATCTAACATCAGCACCTGATCTCATGAAGGTTTATGTGACTGAATGTCATCAAATCCTCACAGAAATGTTCCAATATCTATGGACAATCCATTACAGAGGGGTATAGATGCAGCTGCAGCAAACACATAAACTATTGATACATAGTCATGTAATTTAGCTGCTCTCTCTCTCTCTCCCTCTCTCTCTCTCTCTCTCTATCTTGCTCTCCCTCTCTGTCTCTATCTCGCTCTCCCTCTCTCCCTCTCTCTCTATCTCGCTCTCCCTCTCTGTCTCTCTCTCTCGCTCTCTCGCTCTCTCTCTCTCTCTCTCTCTCTCTCTCTCTCATATTAATCGCCCAGGTGATCAGTCCTGCCCCGGTCTTCCTCGGGCTCATTTGAGCGCGTGTGACTGTATGATGTGAATAATTCATGGTCTGTGTGTCGTCTCGTATTCATGAGCGGAGAGCCTCTGGTCCAGGTGAGCACACAGGGCTAAGGCACACAGAGAAAAAGAAAAAAATCTCCCCTAAGGTAAATAGGACGAGGAAATGCCAACAACGCAAA
>NC_089809.1:1674695-1714695 GCF_029633855.1 Hoplias malabaricus
TTCACACCCCCGTGAGTGAGTGTGTGTGTGTATGTGTGTGTGCTGATGACACTTTTGAAGTGTATCCTCAGTCCAGAGAGACAGGTGGTCTAATCATAACTACTCTCTGTCACCTGCAGCAGGACTATGGCCATGTCCCAATACAACAAAGCAACTGTCTCCCCGAGGGACATCAAAGACAGCCTTGTCTCAATAACCGTTCTCATCTCAAACCAAAACAGCTTCGATCTAAAATAAAAGCTGCTTGTCTTGAAGTGAAATGGCCACATTCCATTAAATGTCTTCATACAAAAACTAAAACTTTGCCTCGATAAACGCCCTCATCCCAAACCAAAACAGCCTCGTCCCAAACCAAAACAGCCTCGTCGCAAACCAAAACAGCCTCGTCGCAAACCAAAACAGCCTCGTCGCAAACCAAAACGGCCTCATCGCAAACCAAAACAGCCTCATCCCAAACCAAAACAGCCTCATCCCAAACCAAAACGGCCTCGTCCCAAACCAAAACAGCCTCATCCCAAACCAAAATGGCCTCATCCCAAACCAAAACAGCCTCATCCCAAACCAAAATGGCCTCATCCCAAACCAAAACGGCCTCGTCCCAAACCAAAACAGCCTCGTCCCAAACCAAAACAGCCTCGTCCCAAACCAAAACAGCCTCGTCCCAAAACCAAACTTCCTTGTCCCAAATCAAGACAGCCTCGTCCCAAACCAAAACGGCCTCGTCGCAAACCAAACAGCCTCATCCCAAACCAAAACAGCCTCATCCCAAACCAAAATGGCCTCGTCCCAAACCAAAACAGCCTCATCCCAAACCAAAATGGCCTCATCCCAAACCAAAACAGCCTCGTCCCAAACCAAAATGGCCTCGTCACAAAACCAAACTTCCTTGTCCCAAATCAAGACAGCCTCGTTCCAAACCAAAATGGCCTTGTCGCAAACCAAAACAGCCTCATCCCAAACCAAAACAGCCTCATCCCAAACCAAAATGGCCTCGTCCCAAACCAAAACAGCCTCATCCCAAACCAAAACGGCCTCATCCCAAACCAAAATGGCCTCATCCCAAACCAAAACAGCCTCGTCCCAAACCAAAATGGCCTCGTCCCAAAACCAAACTTCCTTGTCCCAAATCAAGACAGCCTCGTCCCAAACCAAAATGGCCTTGTCGCAAACCAAGACAGCCTCGTCCCAAATCAAAACAGCCTCATCCCAAATCAAGACGGCCTCGTCCCAAACCAAAACGGCCTCGTCCCAAACCAAAATGGACTTGTCCTAAACCAAAACTGCCTCTTCCCAATAAATGTCCTTATCTAAAACCAAAACTGTCTCGTCCCAAACCAAAACAGCCTCGTCCCAAACCAAAACGGCCTCGTCGCAAACCAAAACAGCCTCATCCCAAACCAAAACGGCCTCGTCCCAAACCAAAATGGCCTTGTCGCAAACCAAGACAGCCTCGTCCCAAACCAAAACAGCCTCATCCCAAACCAAAATGGCCTTGTCGCAAACCAGGACAGCCTTGTCCCAAACCAAAATGGCCTTGTCGCAAACCAAGACAGCCTCGTCCCAAATCAAAACAGCCTCATCCCAAATCAAGACGGCCTCGTCCCAAACCAAAACGGCCTCGTCCCAAACCAAAACGGCCTCGTCCCAAACCAAAATGGACTTGTCCTAAACCAAAACTGCCTCTTCCCAATAAATGTCCTTATCTAAAACCAAAACTGTCTCATCCCAAACCAAAACAGCCTCGTCCCAAACCAAAACGGCCTCGTCGCAAACCAAAACAGCCTCATCCCAAACCAAAATGGCCTCGTCCCAAACCAAAACGGCCTTGTCGCAAACCAAGACAGCCTCGTCCCAAATCAAAACAGCCTCATCCCAAATCAAGACGGCCTCGTCCCAAACCAAAACGGCCTCGTCCCAAACCAAAATGGACTTGTCCTAAACCAAAACTGCCTCTTCCCAATAAATGTCCTTATCTAAAACCAAAACTGTCTCATCCCAAACCAAAACAGCCTCGTCCCAAACCAAAACGGCCTCGTCGCAAACCAAAACAGCCTCGTCCCAAACCAAAACAGCCTCATCCCAAACCAAAATGGCCTTGTCGCAAACCAAGACAGCCTTGTCCCAAACCAAAATGGCCTCATCCCAAATCAAGACGGCCTCGTCCCAAACCAAAACGGCCTCGTCCCAAACCAAAATGGACTTGTCCTAAACCAAAACTGCCTCTTCCCAATAAATGTCCTTATCTAAAACCAAAACTGTCTCATCCCAAACCAAAACAGCCTCGTCCCAAACCAAAACGGCCTCGTCGCAAACCAAAACAGCCTCATCCCAAACCAAAATGGCCTCGTCCCAAACCAAAACGGCCTTGTCGCAAACCAAGACAGCCTCGTCCCAAATCAAAACAGCCTCATCCCAAATCAAGACGGCCTCGTCCCAAACCAAAACGGCCTCGTCCCAAACCAAAATGGACTTGTCCTAAACCAAAACTGCCTCTTCCCAATAAATGTCCTTATCTAAAACCAAAACTGTCTCATCCCAAACCAAAACAGCTTTGTCCCAAAGCAAAATGGCCTCAATAAACATAATCATCATCATCTTTTCTGTTTAATCCATTTCTGGGTAACGGTGTTCTATAATTTCCTCATCTCAAAACAAAATGCCCTCCACCTAAACCATACCGGCCCATTATCTATAAAGGTCCTCATCTCAAGCGAAAATAGCCTTGTCCCAAACCGAAACGGCCTCAACTAAAAGAAAACAGCCTTATCGCAATAAACACCTCTTCCCAGTTGAGACGGGCATGAAAAAATAAAACAAAACAATAAACAAAACCAAAAGTGGACCTGTTCCAACAGGAGATTGGATACAGCTTTGTACAGATCACTCACCTTCACTAGTCTGGAACTGTTATTAACTGTAAATTGTTTAAAGAATCAACGTTTCCAGTTCCCACTCAGACACTCACACACACACACACACACACTCCTCGTACCGGCTGTTCGTTGTAGGCTAGCAACACATGCTTCATGTCTGGAGAGACTTCGTACTTGCTGGCCTTGTACATTTCCTAGAAAGCAGAAGAAAGAGAAGAAGAAGACGAGAAGGGAGGAGGAAGAGGAGGAAGAAGAGGAAGAAAGGAGATGAGGTTCTTAACCAAGCATGAGCATTCTATTAAAATAAAGCTTAAAGCGCTGATTTTGACGGATGAGTTCTGGCTGCTGCTGAAACAACCGAAACATTAATCTCTCCGCTCCGCAACAAGCATAATGTTGTGTATCCCTTTATCCTGCATTCTCAGCACAGAGAGAGAGAGAGAGAGAGAGAGAGAGAGAGAGAGAGAGAGAGAGAGAGAGGGCACGGCACGTCTTATACTAACAAGCTAATGGCTTGTCTCACTAATGACAGATCATGTGATTAACACTTATAAGAAACAAAGAATAGAGAGGGGAGAGAGTCAGAGAGAGAGAGAGAGAGAGACAGAGAGAGAGAGAGAGAGAGAATGATAGAAATAGAGAAGGAGGGGAAACGTACAAACTTCTTGTTTTTGACCAACACTGTGGTGTCATTTGTTTCCACATTGAACTTCACCACGTCACCTTCACGAGTACGATATAACAGCTCCTTATCTAGGGAGAGAGAGAGAGAGAGAGAGAGAGAGAGTAAGAGAGAGAGAGAGAGAGACAGAGAGTGAGTAAGAGAGAGAAAGAGAGAGAGAGACAGAGAGTGAGTAAGAGAGAGAAAGAGAGAGAGAGAGAGAGTGTAACTATCAAGGGAAAAACTGAGTAACATCAGCATTTATTGGGTTCATAGTTATATAAGAAAGGCCCTAAAACAGAGCCCTGTGGGACACCAAATGACAAATTTATACCTCTGAAGTGTTTACAGTGACACATTACCATGAGTAATTCTCCATAAAGTTCATGATGCATACACAATCTTTAACAACTACTGACATAACCCTGCATTCACATCTACGAAGGTTTCACTTTAGAAACTTCTCTAAAACATAGCATTAACTTCAGATTTCTCCTTTTCGTTTTCATGGTCCTTGACAGCATCTATCTCGTCTGTCTGGTCTCCTACACTCGCAACAAGACTACTTGCTCTCTCAGATCCTCTTCAGCAGGTCTCCTACCTGTCCCTCCATCTAACAAGACCACCCCAGAACTGCCCCCTTGTCCCCTAACATGCATCCAGCTCTCTCCTGTGCTCTGACTTGCCTATAACTCACCCCTGATTTGATCTACCTTGCACCTCTTCACCGTAACCTCAGCCCACTGGGGGGCAGTTAGCCTTGAATGTTGAGAGACAGTGCTGTTAGTACACTCCCCACCCTACCCCAAGGTATGGCCTGATATGGTAAATAGACGTTACACGAGAACGACATGAGAGGATGCAATCCCTGGTGGTTCCACAGGGGGCGCATGCTGCGGTTCAGTTGATAAAACTACATTTTTCCACGCCCCTGACTTTAGCAAGGACGCCGGCTTTTAGCTCCGTTAGCTTTAGCCTTCGCCTCTAGGCCTGAGCACGTCGAGCTGAGCAAACACTCTGGCTTTAATTGCGGATTAGAGGCGTTTTTTTTTTCCCTCCATCTCACTCTCATAACTAATCACCGATAAGAGGTGACACAATTACCATCACAATGACATTACCAGCACAAACGTAGGAGGCAATCAAATGCGGCTTTCCCGCACGAATCGGATAACTGTGCGTGCAATTAACAGCCTCTGCTGCTCTCGCGCAACCGAGGACTATTATGCAGATAAGCTACAGATAAGCAGCAGCACACTACGGTAAGAAGAAAACACCTTCATGTGGTCAGCATTTGGGAAAAAATTTAATCACAGTTTGGAGTGGACAGTTGTTCCTTTTGTCCTTCACTCCCCCCAGTCGCCACTAGGGCTCCGATTAATTCTATACTACCTTCTTAAGTTTTAACATGTTGGATTACAGGAACACAGGATCCGGCCACTTACTTCAGCGTACCATGCCTGAGGAACACGTCATATGATATTAGAGCACTGCTTTGCCACCTTATTATTCCTGGGGTTAATACAAATGACTCCTATCTCTTTTGTCCTGCTCTTTCTGACAGTTTAATTAAAGCTCTGCGCTGGATGGTAGTGGACTAAAGGCCAGAGGACAGGATGAGGAGAGGGCAGTGAGGCCACTGGGCTATAAGAGATTCAATAAGAGGAAATCTACTGCTGACGAAGCTGAGATCAGTGTTGTTTACCCTTCTCCCTCTTCACCTGCTCCACCAAGGCCAGCATTCGACAGACCCTCCCTGTGTCCACTCCCAGAGAGAAGACAACGGCAAACAAAATTTGAAATCAGGTTTTATAACTTGTTTTTCACCCGTTTTTGCCAAACAGGGTGGAGGCAAAGAGACTGAGATTTTCTGATCAGTCGGTCAGCGTTGTGCCACTTGGGAACCAAAACAAACCAGGATTTCACACTTAGGGAGCGGAAGATAAGGTCCTCCGGCTCTGGATTATCTGCTCCCTCTAAAGAGTGACCGCTCCCAATCAGAGCAGACCCTGAGGACAAACTCTTTACATTCTTTACATGACAGGATGTGATGGATGGTGGTCCTCCATGTTTAAACCCATCTGTGTTCCTCTGAGACTAATTACTGAAGATGACGGCAGCTCTCGTCCATCTTTCTGTTGGTCTTCATCATGTCAGTTTGTCATTGACCACTGTGGGGCGCTGTAAAACAGTGTTGGTAGAGGGGGGATGTTTCTGATAAAGTGGCCAGTGAGTGTCAGTAGAGGGGGGGTGTTTCTGATAAAGTGGCCAGTGAGTGTAGGTAGAAGAGGGGGTGTTTCTGATAAAGTGGCCAGTGAGTGTCAGTAGAAGGGGGGTGTTTCTGATAAAGTGGCCAGTGAGTGTCAGTAGGAGGGGGGTGTTTCTGATAAAGTGGCCAGTGAGTGTCAGTAGAGGGGGGTGTTTCTGATAAAGTGGCCAGTGAGTGTCAGTAGAAGGGGGTGTTTCTGATAAAGTGGCCAGTGAGTGTCAGTAGGAGGGGGGTGTTTCTGATAAAGTGGCCAGTGAGTGTCAGTAGAAGGGGGGTGTTTCTGATAAAGTGGCCAGTGAGTGTCAGTAGAAGGGGGGTGTTTCTGATAAAGTGGCCAGTGAGTGTCAGTAGAAGGGGGGTGTTTCTGATAAAGTGGCCAGTGAGTGTCAGTAGAAGGGGGGTGTTTCTGATAAAGTGGCCAGTGAGTGTCAGTAGGAGGGGGGTGTTTCTGATAAAGTGGCCAGTGAGTGTCAGTAGAAGGGGGGTGTTTCTGATAAAGTGGCCAGTGAGTGTCAGTAGAAGGGGGGTGTTTCTGATAAAGTGGCCAGTGAGTGTCAGTAGAAGGGGGGTGTTTCTGATAAAGTGGCCAGTGAGTGTCAGTAGAGAGGGTGTTTCTGATAAAGTGGCCAGTGAGTGTCAGTAGAAGAGGGGGTGTTTCTGATAAAGTGGCCAGTGAGTGTCAGTAGAAGGGGGGTGTTTCTGATAAAGTGGCCAGTGAGTGTCAGTAGAAGGGGGGTGTTTCTGATAAAGTGGCCAGTGAGTGTCAGTAGAAGGGGGGTGTTTCTGATAAAGTGGCCAGTGAGTGTCAGTAGAAGGGGGGTGTTTCTGATAAAGTGGCCAGTGAGTGTCAGTAGAGAGGGTGTTTCTGATAAAGTGGCCAGTGAGTGTCAGTAGAAGAGGGGGTGTTTCTGATAAAGTGGCCAGTGAGTGTCAGTAGAAGGGGGGTGTTTCTGATAAAGTGGCCAGTGAGTGTCAGTAGAGGGGGGTGTTTCTGATAAAGTGGCCAGTGAGTGTCAGTAGAAGGGGGGTGTTTCTGATAAAGTGGCCAGTGAGTGTCAGTAGAGGGGGGTGTTTCTGATAAAGTGGCCAGTGAGTGTCAGTAGAGGGGGGGTGTTTCTGATAAAGTGACCAGTGAGTGTCAGTAGAGGGGGGTGTTTCTGATAAAGTGGCCAGTGAAAGTCAGTAGAAGGGGGGTGTTTCTGATAAAGTGGCCAGTGAGTGTCAGTAGGAGGGGGGTGTTTCTGATAAAGTGGCCAGTGAGTGTCAGTAGAAGGGGGGTGTTTCTGATAAAGTGGCCAGTGAGTGTCAGTAGAAGGGGGGAGTTTCTGATAAAGTGGCCAGTGAGTGTCAGTAGAGGGGGTGTTTCTGATAAAGTGGCCAGTGAGTGTCAGTAGAAGAGGGGGTGTTTCTGATAAAGTGGCCAGTGAGTGTCAGTAGAGGGGGGGTGTTTCTGATAAAGTGGCCAGTGAGTGTCAGTAGAAGGGGGGTGTTTCTGATAAAGTGGCCAGTGAGTGTCAGTAGAAGGGGGGTGTTTCTGATAAAGTGGCCAGTGAGTGTCAGTAGAAGGGGGGTGTTTCTGATAAAGTGGCCAGTGAGTGTCAGTAGAAGGGGGGTGTTTCTGATAAAGTGGCCAGTGAGTGTCAGTAGAGAGGGTGTTTCTGATAAAGTGGCCAGTGAGTGTCAGTAGAAGAGGGGGTGTTTCTGATAAAGTGGCCAGTGAGTGTCAGTAGAAGGGGGGTGTTTCTGATAAAGTGGCCAGTGAGTGTCAGTAGAGGGGGGTGTTTCTGATAAAGTGGCCAGTGAGTGTCAGTAGAAGGGGGGTGTTTCTGATAAAGTGGCCAGTGAGTGTCAGTAGAGGGGGGTGTTTCTGATAAAGTGGCCAGTGAGTGTCAGTAGAGGGGGGGTGTTTCTGATAAAGTGACCAGTGAGTGTCAGTAGAGGGGGGTGTTTCTGATAAAGTGGCCAGTGAAAGTCAGTAGAAGGGGGGTGTTTCTGATAAAGTGGCCAGTGAGTGTCAGTAGGAGGGGGGTGTTTCTGATAAAGTGGCCAGTGAGTGTCAGTAGAAGGGGGGTGTTTCTGATAAAGTGGCCAGTGAGTGTCAGTAGAAGGGGGGAGTTTCTGATAAAGTGGCCAGTGAGTGTCAGTAGAGGGGGTGTTTCTGATAAAGTGGCCAGTGAGTGTCAGTAGAAGAGGGGGTGTTTCTGATAAAGTGGCCAGTGAGTGTCAGTAGAGGGGGGTGTTTCTGATAAAGTGGCCAGTGAGTGTCAGTAGAAGGGGGGTGTTTCTGATAAAGTGGCCAGTGAGTGTCAGTAGGAGGGGGGTGTTTCTGATAAAGTGGCCAGTGAGTGTCAGTAGAGGGGGGTGTTTCTGATAAAGTGGCCAGTGAGTGTCAGTAGAAGGGGGGTGTTTCTGATAAAGTGGCCAGTGAGTGTCAGTAGAAGGGGGGTGTTTCTGATAAAGTGGCCAGTGAGTGTCAGTAGAAGGGTGGTGTTTCTGATAAAGTGGCCAGTGAGTGTCAGTAGAGGGGGGTGTTTCTGATAAAGTGGCCAGTGAGTGTCAGTAGAAGGGGGGTGTTTCTGATAAAGTGGCCAGTGAGTGTCAGTAGAGGGGGGGTGTTTCTGATAAAGTGGCCAGTGAGTGTCAGTAGAGGGGGGGTGTTTCTGATAAAGTGGCCAGTGAGTGTCAGTAGAGGGGGGTGTTTCTGATAAAGTGGCCAGTGAGTGTCAGTAGAAGGGGGGTGTTTCTGATAAAGTGGCCAGTGAGTGTCAGTAGAGGGGGGGTGTTTCTGATAAAGTGGCCAGTGAGTGTCAGTAGAGGGGGGTGTTTCTGATAAAGTGACCAGTGAGTGTCAGTAGAGGGGGGTGTTTCTGATAAAGTGGCCAGTGAGTGTCAGTAGAGGGTGGTGTTTCTGATAAAGTGGCCAGTGAGTGTCAGTAGAGGGGGGGTGTTTCTGATAAAGTGGCCAGTGAGTGTCAGTAGAGGGGGGTGTTTCTGATAAAGTGGCCAGTGAGTGTCAGTAGAAGGGGGGTGTTTCTGATAAAGTGGCCAGTGAGTGTCAGTAGAAGGGGGGTGTTTCTGATAAAGTGGCCAGTGAGTGTCAGTAGAAGGGGGGTGTTTCTGATAAAGTGGCCAGTGAGTGTCAGTAGAGGGGGGTGTTTCTGATAAAGTGGCCAGTGAGTGTCAGTAGAAGGGGGGTGTTTCTGATAAAGTGGCCAGTGAGTGTCAGTAGAGGGGGTGTTTCTGATAAAGTGGCCAGTGAGTGTCAGTAGAAGAGGGGGTGTTTCTGATAAAGTGGCCAGTGAGTGTCAGTAGAGGGGGGTGTTTCTGATAAAGTGGCCAGTGAGTGTCAGTAGAAGGGGGGTGTTTCTGATAAAGTGGCCAGTGAGTGTCAGTAGGAGGGGGGTGTTTCTGATAAAGTGGCCAGTGAGTGTCAGTAGAGGGGGGTGTTTCTGATAAAGTGGCCAGTGAGTGTCAGTAGAAGGGGGGTGTTTCTGATAAAGTGGCCAGTGAGTGTCAGTAGAAGGGGGGTGTTTCTGATAAAGTGGCCAGTGAGTGTCAGTAGAAGGGTGGTGTTTCTGATAAAGTGGCCAGTGAGTGTCAGTAGAGGGGGGTGTTTCTGATAAAGTGGCCAGTGAGTGTCAGTAGAAGGGGGGTGTTTCTGATAAAGTGGCCAGTGAGTGTCAGTAGAGGGGGGGTGTTTCTGATAAAGTGGCCAGTGAGTGTCAGTAGAGGGGGGGTGTTTCTGATAAAGTGACCAGTGAGTGTCAGTAGAGGGGGGTGTTTCTGATAAAGTGGCCAGTGAGTGTCAGTAGAGGGTGGTGTTTCTGATAAAGTGGCCAGTGAGTGTCAGTAGAGGGGGGGTGTTTCTGATAAAGTGGCCAGTGAGTGTCAGTAGAGGGGGGTGTTTCTGATAAAGTGGCCAGTGAGTGTCAGTAGAAGGGGGGTGTTTCTGATAAAGTGGCCAGTGAGTGTCAGTAGAAGGGGGGTGTTTCTGATAAAGTGGCCAGTGAGTGTCAGTAGAAGGGGGGTGTTTCTGATAAAGTGGCCAGTGAGTGTCAGTAGAAGGGGGGTGTTTCTGATAAAGTGGCCAGTGAGTGTCAGTAGAAGGGGGGTGTTTCTGATAAAGTGGCCAGTGAGTGTCAGTAGTAGGGGGGTGTTTCTGATAAAGTGGCCAGTGAGTGTCAGTAGAAGGGGGGTGTTTCTGATAAAGTGGCCAGTGAGTGTCAGTAGAGGGGGGTGTTTCTGATAAAGTGGCCAGTGAGTGTCAGTAGAAGGGGGGTGTTTCTGATAAAGTGGCCAGTGAGTGTCAGTAGTAGGGGGGTGTTTCTGATAAAGTGGCCAGTGAGTGTCAGTAGAAGGGGGGTGTTTCTGATAAAGTGGCCAGTGTGTAGTAATGCAAGGGGCGTGCTTCTAGGAAAATGTGTGTGAAGAATTGAGTGGCAGCTTTCTCTCTCTCTCTCTCTCTCTCTCTCTCTCTCTCTCTCTCTCTCTCTCTCTCTCTCTCTCTCTCTCTCTCACTCACTTCTGCAGACTCTAACGATCCATCCATCCCTCCAGCTCACTCACTCACTCTTCTGATGATGGACAACACCCCCACCCTCACTCCATCTTTCTTCCTGACTGCTCACTTTCTTCAGTACAGACAGAGAGAAGAAATAACACACACTCAATGATGCTCTGTCATCTCTCTCTCTCTCTCTCTCTCTCTCTCATGTAATGGCCTTATGATTAAGTGCTCTCTATGGCTGTGTAAGAAGCACTCGCTCTTGTCTACGTCCGCCAGAATGGAGCTCCTCTTCTTTTGTGATCGCTGCTCTGGCAGTTTTCAAACACTCCTCACTTCACTGCGTCTCTAAAGCTCTTCTAGCAGAACAGCGCCGGTCCGCACTCTGATGGATTTGATGGATTCTCTAAAGCCGCGTTGAAACCCAGCAGAAGGCCTTTCTACTTTCATCAATGCCACAGGTCAAAAAGCTGTGTCAGAACTGCGCTTTACTGCTTTGACAGTAATCATTTACCCACACAGGGGGTCAACTCAGTCATTTCAAAGCCCACCCTGAAGCTCTTTGATCATTTATGCCACAATGCACAACATTCTTGAAGGAGTACAGTCTCTATCTGTATGTGTCTCTGCTGAGAAGAGGAACTGCACATCCTCTCTGACCTGATGCTGGAGAAAGACTGATGTCCCACTAGCTTTGCTCCACCCACCCTTTCAGAGCTAAGCTCATGATTGGGAGGGTTCCCTCACACCTCCCTCTGGGGTCACCTGCATGTGCCCAAGTGTCTCAGCTTCACACCCACCCTCTGACTGAAGAGACCAGGCTCTTACGTTTACTCACAGCTCACTGGTCACCTGTCTCTCACCATACTTTATTAACACACTCAGAACTGGACGATAAAGACCACTGTACACTCCCTGTACCTCCACAGCTGTTCCCCAGTGTGTGTTCTCACCTTCCTCCGCCCGGGTTATGTTCCAATATTCAAAAACACAGCCACCAAGAACGCCTAAAGCAGCAAAATGTTCTTCTTGATTTGCTTTGTTTATATACCGTTCTTTCTTTTTTTCCTTCTCTTTGTTTATGCACTGCTATTTGTTAATGACATTTTTTTATCTGCTTTTTGTTCATGTACTTTTTAGATCTTGCATTGCTCTTTATTTATATACTGATCTTTGTTTACACACTACTTTTTAACCACTTCCTTTTGTTTGTACACTGTTCTTAGTTTGTATGCTGCTCTTTGTTTACACACTACTTTTAGCTTACCCCATTCTTTTAGTTTGTACACTGCTCTTTGTTTATACACTGCTCTTTGTTTATACACTGCTCTTTGTTTGTACACTGCTCTTTGTTTATACACTGCTCTTTGTTTATACACTGCTCTTTGTTTATACACTGCTCTTTGTTTATACACTGCTCTTTGTTTGTACACTGCTCTTTGTTTGTTTACACTGCTCTTTGTTTGTATACACTGCTCTTTGTTTATACACTGCTCTTTGTTTGTACACTGCTCTTTGTTTGTTTACACTGCTCTTTGTTTGTATACACTGCTCTTTGTTTGTATACACTGCTCTTTGTTTGTATGCTGCTCTTTGTTTGTATGCTGCTCTTTGTTTGTATGCTGCTCTTTGTTTGTACGCTGCTCTTTGTTTGTACGCTGCTCTTTGTTTGTACATTGCTCTTTGTTTATATGCTGGTTTTTGTTTATACACTGCTCTTTGTTTGTACACTGCTCTTTGTTTGTATGCTGCTCTTTGTTTGTACATTGCTCTTTGTTTGTATGCTGCTCTTTGTTTGTATGCTGCTCTTTGTTTGTACATTGCTCTTTGTTTATATGCTGGTTTTTGTTTATACACTGCTCTTTGTTTGTACACTGCTCTTTGTTTGTATGCTGCTCTTTGTTTGTACACTGCTCTTTGTTTGTATGCTGCTCTTTGTTTGTACACTGCTCTTTGTTTGTACACTGCTCTTTGTTTGTATGCTGCTCTTTGTTTATACATTGCTCTTTGTTTATATGCTGCTTTTTGTTTATACACTGCTCTTTGTTGACACCCTGCTCCTTGTTTACACCCTGCTCTTTGTTTACACCCTGCTCTTTGTTTACACCCTGCTCTTTGTTAAAACACTGCTCTTTATTGAAACACTGCTCTTTGTGTTACGCCCTGCTCTCTGTTTATGCATTAGATCCTCAGTGTCAGTTTCCACCACCTCAGTGTAAATTTAAGCCCTGGTGACATTACTGACAGTTCTTTCTCCCCTCTCCTCCTAACTGGCCCTGATTAGACAGATGTTTCCCAGGTTCAGGTCATTTGTTGCGGAGAAGTGGGTGATTGAAAGATGTTCCAGCCACAGGGCGAGACTCATTGAGTCCGTCTGAGGTGGGACACAAGCCGGAGATCGGTGCTAATGCAGCCCTGCAGCACAGGTGGGCTATGAAAGGAAACAGGGCTTGTAAAAGATTCACAGCAGGTTTAATTAAAAAGACCATTGCCATCGCTCAGGACCTGCTTCACAGTGCAGCTCATCTATCAACAAAACAGGTGCCGTACATTATCCAACAAAGTTTGGGAGACCCTTAGCTCTCTAATACTTTTAATACTAATCAACACTTCCTAATTATGTGTAGGTTTAAGGAGTTTAAGGCTCTGTAATGTCACCACATTATTAGCATTATTAGTTCTGTATTATTCAGTTATTCATTTGGCTTTTGACCCAATTTCCTCACAGAATCTTGTCATGGGTACTTCCGGAGAGTGGCCAGGGACTATTGCATATGACTATTCACCCATTAGCCACAAGATTAAAACCACTGAGAGGTGACGTGAGAACCACTGATGGTCTGGTTACACCGCCCCCTGTCGAGGTGGGGTGGGATGGGGTATATTCTTGAAGCTGATGTTGAATTCAGGAGAAACGTGTGAGTGGGCGACTGAAAGGACCTGAACCACTTTGACAAACCTGTGTGTAGTGGCTAATACCTACAAAAATGGTCCAAGGAACGACGAGGTATGAACCAAGCAGAGTGTCATTTATGATCATGGGTGTCCAGAGAAAGGTGAGACTGTTTGGAGCCACTGCAGCACACAGGGCTGAAAGAGTAACTCTGATAGAAAGGGGTCAGAGTGTCACTGTGCGCTCTGTCTTTGGTTTTAATCTTGTGGCTGATTGTTGTATTCACAGAGGTTTTAAGACATAGTTTTTGATGTTAATAAAACCTTTGATGGTGTTGTTTTCTCACTTCATTTAAAAGTAAATGTGCAAATCAAATGCTACTTGGAAGACATTAAAAGAAAGAAAGGTAACCTCAGATCAGTGTGTGTTTATGTGTGTACTAGGAATATATTACATTGTGGGGACCAAAACCTTCCTTGTGGGGACCTGCTGGTGTAAACCATTAGATTTTAAGGTGAAGACATGTTTTAAGGTTGGTTTAAGGGTTAGGGGTTAGGGTTAAACTGGTAGTATCTATGGAATAGCCATTGCTAAGTCTACACTAAATGAATGGGAGTCTATGTAATGTTCCCACAACTCACTGATGCAAGATTTTTGTGTGTTTGTGTGAGACCCTCTCAGGCGTGAATGAGACGATGCAGTGTTTCTCAGAGTGTTCACTAAAGCGTTTATGAGGCTGGAGGTTGGTGGACGGTTCCTCTGACTGAGGCTCAGTGTGTGTGAGCGGTGGGGGGGGGGGTCTGTGTATGATTTCGGGGGTGATTTATAGTTATCAGCCGTGCTGATCAAGGTCGACACTCTGCCTCATTTTTCATCTCCCGCTGTCTCAGGACAAGCCGTAAAACGCTCATGTTCACACGCTCTTACAGCCTCACTCCTGTTTTTACAGCAGCCACACTTCAGATGTTCCTGAGATCCTGGTTCAGGAAGGGCGTAAAAACCTAATCAGATAGTAGAAGAAGAAGAAGATCACATCCACAGGCTCCGAAACAGCGTCACAGCGCCACCTGTGGACATGGGTTCACTAGATTTACTGAAGAGGGTCTGGGGCGGGGCCCTTTTTAGGTAGACCATTTAAATTGTTCATTCATTTATTCAACTAATTACTCACTTGTTCATTCAATTGCTAATTCATTCATTCATCCATTCATTAATTCATTAAATCATTTGTTCGTTCGTTTGGTGATTCATACATTCATTTGTTCGTTCATTCATTTGCTCGCTCATTCTTTCGTTTGTTCACACACTCACTCACCCATTCATTTATTCATACATTCATTTGTTCATTCATTCATGCATTCATTTGTTCGTTCATTCATTTGCTCGCTCATTCTTTCGTTTGCTCACACACTCACTGACCCATTCATTTATTCATTCATTCATTTGCTCGCTCATTCTTTCATTTGTTCACACACTCACTCACCCATTCATTCATTCATGCATTCATTTGTCCGTTCATTCATTTGCTCGCTCATTCTTTCGTTTGTTCACACACTCACTCACTTACCCATTCATTCATTCACTCACCCATTCATTCATTCATTCATTCGTTTATTTGTTCATTCATTCGCTCATTCTTTCGTTTGTTCACACTCACTCACTTACCCATTCATTCATTCATTTGTTCGTTCATTCATTTGCTCGCTCATTCTTTCATTTGTTCACACACTCACTCACCCATTCATTCATTTATTCATTCATTCATTCCTTCGTTCGTTCGTTCATTCATTCATTCCTTCGTTCGTTCGTTCATTCATTCATTCATCTTCTGTAACCCTGCACTTCACAGAGCATCACTCACTCACCCAGTCACTCACACACTCAGTCAGGATGTTTTTACCTGCACTTCTTGGGTTATATAAAGGAGCTACACTTTCTCCAAATTTAGCTGCAGCACCTTCTAACACACTTTAACTCCTTCTCTTTCTCTCTCTCGCTCTCTCTCTCTCTCTCTCTCTCTCTCTCTCTCACACACACACACACACACACTCACACTCACACTCACACACTCACACACACACTCACACACACACACACACACACACACACACACACACACACACAAAGCTCAGCCCCCACACACAGAAGAGCTACAAGAACAGAAAAGCGGGTGTGTTTGATTAGGACAGCCCCAAGAGAAACTCCAAACTGAGAGAAGACTGAGGAACAAGCTGCTGTTTGCTCTCTCTCTCTCTCTCTGAGACACACATACACACACACACACACACACACACACACACATACACTCAACACAGCCTCTGCTGCGAGAGAGTTGTAATAACACACAGCAATGCTACATAAGCCGATTTGCTGGCTTCCTGTAGAGAGCAATAAAACTCCCGGGTCGAGTCGCTCGGCCCCTAAGTTTGCCGTGTGAATTAAGCCCCGAACTCGCGTTTAAAGGCTCTGCGTTGCGGAAAATAGGGAATGCTCTTTTCAGCATATTATGTAAACTTTGCAAAAAAGTTTACACCCACACACACACACACACACACACACACACACACTAGGGAACAATACTCAGCTGTGGATATTGAGGGAAGAGAAAGTACACTTCCTTCACTTGCCCCTCCCCCATCTTTCCTGTGGGACTGAGCAGACAAGCATCTGGACCACAGCCATATACCAGCCACAGCCACAAACATATACCAGGTTTAACTGAGCTTGAGGCGGGGAGAAGTTCGCTGTGGAGCCGGACCCCTGTAAGAACCCCGGACTACATGTGAATGTACTTGGATGTCATGTGAAGTGATGGAAAAACGGAATGGACGATGAGGTTTCATAGCATCCTTTATACATGATGTGGACTGCAGGAGCAGTAGAGGGAATAAGGAATACGCTTCCTGACAGTTCCTGCCCCCAGAGAAGGACAAGGACAATGAATCCACAGAGCTGCCACAGAGCAGAGGGGTCATTAGTTCCAGGGAGAGGTAAACCAAGACGAAGGGTTTCAGGTGTGGTTCACCAAAAGATAAATTATTTCATAACTCCATATCGTCACTGTCCAATGGAAAACATGTTTCTACAAAATAGTAACTTTACAGGAGAAAAAAACTTTTCATTAGAAATATATGTAAAATATTGATTTCCAATTCATTTTGGAGCATTTCTATTGGTCCATTCATGATGAATTTTTCCCACAGTGTAAAGGACAGCTGCTGTGTTGAAATGACGTAGTAAATCTGCAAAAAAATTGAAATACATATTTTTATTGAACATGGAACCTCTACCTACGAACTTGATCTGTTCCGTGACCCGGTTCGTAAGTGTAAAAGTTCGTTTCTCGAGTCATTTTCCCCATTTAAAATAATGGAACAGCAATTAATGGGTTCCAGCCCCCGCCCCGAAAGTCACCCGTTCTGCACTGATGTATGTTTACAACACTCTCAAATTAGTAAAAAAATACATGTAGCGTTACTAAAAATAAAAGAGAAATACAGTGGAAACAGTAATAAAAAAGAAATAATAAAGTTGTAAGTGGTTACACATCGCTACCTTGAAGACGTGACGACTGGCTGGAGCAGTAACACAGGCACTGGCTGTATGACGGGAGGTGGGGGGTGGGTGGAATAACGGAGAGTAGGCGGTGAATGTGGGGAGACGAAGCGTAGATACGGCTTAACTTAGCACGAATTTCAGTGTCTGCTATTTACACTAATGCTAAATTGCTAAAGCTACAATGTGCTAATCTTAAAAGCTCATTCCAGTCTGGGGGGCGCTGGGAGACTCGCCTATTGGGGTCAGTGGCCATTTCCAGCCGCCGGCTCGGCGGAGGCTCGGGTTCGTTTCTAGAGTCGTGGTTCGTTGTTGGAGAAAATATTCAAATGCCCGGTTCGTATCTTGGAAAGTTCGTTAGTATAGACGTTTGTTAGTAGAGGTTCCACTGTATTACTACTCATAGTACACTCAGAATATAACACATGTACACACTCTGTCCCCTCACAGTCCTTCAGAAACCCCTCCCTCCCTGTGCTGGATCCTCCAGGGTTCTGTTGACACTAAACATGCTCCATATTCCTCTCTGCTCAACCCTCAGTGGACTAATCTCTTCCTTCCACTCTGTAAATACAGGCCACACGCAGCGGAGAAAACGTTGTAAGAGACCACCCTGAGCAACACGGTCATTTACTCCCCACCTTCGTCCTGACCTAGAAGTTTATCAGTGTCTGATTTCCCCGCGAGATGCTTAGGGATAACAGCATGAGCCCTGGAATGTGAAGAGAAAGGAAGCTGGTGCTGTTAGACGTGTTTAAAAAATATGGCAATGCTCCAAAACACTTCTATTAATCCATTTTAAATATACATGTACACATACTGTATATCTGTATTTATTTACGGCATCTCACAGATACAGTCCTGTGGAGGTCAACCACTCTGAAATTTGGAAACTAAAGGTGAGCCGAGGACAAGCTTCCTAACATCTGCTCTCTGTAGTGGAGCTGCTCTGCTTTGCACAGTGGAGGAATTTCTGCTACTGTTTTGAATCCTTTATTCATTTGACCACGTCCTGCTGTGATTCCAGTTGGTAAAACTAGCTCAAGGTAAACACACACAACTCTGACCACGCTGATGACAGACTCGCCAAATAAAAGTGTTTTTACTTACTTACTTTGGTTTGACTGTAAAAGTGTCAGTGTGAACTCGAACCAAATCAGGACTTGGTTTAGACACAGAGTCCAGTTTTTACGGACAACAAAGAAATGCACGTCAAGGATACGTATAGCAACCGTGTCCAAAACTGACAGACTGCAACGCTGCACCAGATTTTGAATTAGAACCTGTTGTAATTTCAGTGTTTTACGAATGCGTTAAAATCAGGCCGACCAGTCATCACCATTGTCATGGTAATACACCAAACAAATGAGCAAGATGGCGGCAGTTGAACAGCTGAAAACTTAAAACAATTATCAACATGCTAACTACTAAAACGCAAAAGTTAAAGAAAATATTGTCCTTTTTCAACACAGAACCAGAGCCTCAAACTCCCCCAGTGACCTTCAGAAACACTGCTGAACTTCTCGTGTTGTTCTGGAGACTGGGGGAATTCGGTGTGTGTCGTTTAGTTGCAGTGTTTAAAGTAAAATGATAAATTCATCAATTTTCCTACTCAATAAATGCATTTGTTCTTCCTCTTCCAGTGTCTTCCCGTGAGTTTAGAAAAAAAAAAAAAAGTCGGTATTGGTGTGAAACTTCCACTACGTTAAAAATCGCATCCGTATTTTACGTGTGAAAAAAATCATACTCTCAGGATTTTGAGGTTCGTGACATGCTCCATCTCTTAAGGGCAAGGCCACCTTTCTCCTCCAGGCTGGAGGTTCCCCTTGCCAGATTAGTCCTAGTATGAGTTCCTTATTGTCCAGGCAGCTGCATCTGTGATAGCGCAAGCAGAGCAGTGGCTCCCTGGTGAAGACCAGAGTTCACAGTCTCTAAAAGCAACAGTGTGATTCGATCGCCAAGAGTGAGGCTGAAATTGAGTGTCTACCTGTTGGTTTTATCATCAGGAGGCTGTGAAGCAATGCCACAACCGTTTGTGAAGAGAGGAGTTCAAGAAATCATAAACGTCCTACCCCTCTGTGTCTCTGGGGGGGGTTAAACGGTCCTCCATCCCATCCATCACGCTGCAGAAATGGTTCTGTACTGCGTCTCACTGAGATACCTGTAAATAACACAATCTTCCCAGTGTCCTGAGGAACTGGGGGCTCTTTTTCCCACCTGAACGTTGATGTGGGCCACTAGGGGGCACTATTCCCATTCCATTCCTCATTGAGCCACTCACCATGAAGGTTAAAAGGCGCTTATTCTGCCAATCATGCATCTGTTTGGTTAATGACATTTAGTAAATCTCTCTCGCCACATGCTCTGAACGCAGCAGTGAGGGGCTGTGCCGTTAAAGAGGGGGAACCAGATGGTTTAGGAGGCCATGTTCGCTGACGGCGTTTAGCTTCTTGTAGCGAGCCACGTGAATAACGAGAACGACGTCCGCATTGGGTTTAGACTCCGAGCGCAGAGTCTGATCAATGGCTGTCGCTAATGAGGCAATTATATAGCCGCTTAACACACAATAGCACGCCGGCGTGAGGCCGCGGAATGAGAATGAGGGACCATTAGAGCCGCACAGAGGACCAAGGACGGACAGAGTACGGACTTCTCTTGTCTTTGGTGCTGCGTTTGAACCTCGTCCTTAACGTCTGGTCACCCTCTGATCACCTTCCAACAAGATAATTCCTACTCAATTACATTTTACATTCATGAAGAGAGTGCTTGTCAACTGGGGGCGCTGTTTCAGTAACTGCATGCCGACCATGTCTTATTTACCACCCCCTTTTTTGGTTATTTACCAAAAAGCTACAAGCACAGGGCTGTCTGACAAAAGCAACACACTGCCATTTCTAATCATTTGTTTACACAAACGACATTTGTCTCCTACCCTCCTCCAAAAGTTACACAGTGCGGTTTCTGCGGTGCTGAGCCTGAAGGAGCAACAACAAAGTGTCTATTCTCACTTTTACATGTCAGTGGAACATCATGAATGATTATAAAGCTGTCATTTTAAAGTAAAATACTACTTACTGTTGCTTTAATGGTTCAAACAAAGGTCGGAGGCTCACAAACATACACTATGCAAATGTAATTTGTATCTATGGCATAAATGATGCTGAAAGGCCATGGCCTGAACCTGGGAGCCAAGCCTCTAGCCACACAGACTAAGGAGGAGCTGGGGCCACATGACTCACTTGGTTTCGAACCTGAGTATTTATTTCTGAGCTCTCTGAGAGAAATTGGGACCTGGCAAAGACAACCGATACATACCAAGAGCCAAAGAGAGCTGAGGAAAGAGAGGAAAAGGGAAAGCAAGCATGTTAGGGAGTATTTTGCTGTTTATTTTCAGTTTGAACTGTTTGTGTGTCACCCTCCTGCCTCAGCACCCTCCATCCCAGGGCACCCACACAGGAAAACCAGTGACGAGTCCAGAACTCAGAGGGTTAATCAGCGAGGCTCGTGTGGCGTATGGAAATGAGGTGAAATGACAGGTTGATGGATTCATTTTTTCATCACTGTCGCCTCTATCAGTGGAGCATCATTAGAGGAATTTCACTGACGTTCCGAGGGAGGTGGATTGAGCCGGCGCCCTAGTGGAGGGTCCAGACCTCGTGTGAATAAATGACCTGTATCTCCGACTCCAAGATCCACTCCGAATGAGCCAGGCCTCTTCCTCTGAGAATAAATGACCTTTATCACTGACTCGGATTCGTCCACGATGAGCCGCATCTCTCTGACACTGACTGATGAGTCCGGCGCACTTTTGAGACGCGAGAAAAACTATATTTCAGTCCAAATTAGGTTTTGAAAATTCAATTTCTGCACTGTCCTTGGATATTAGCTGCGGGGAGCGTTCCAGGCGCTCAGACGTCCTGCGGAGCCTCGGGTTAACCACTTCTGACACACTAACGAAGCTCAAATCATCAGTCAATAATGACCCTCAAAATTCTACCCTCGCTGCCGTCTAATCTGCCGCGATCGGGCCGAAAAGAGCCGGACGACTTTGGTTTTTGTCACCAATATTACCTGTAGATTATGTTGGTATACTAAGATGTATGTTACACTCGTTCCCACAGCTGGACCCCCACAGAGCAGGTGTGATTTTGGTGGTGGGTCATCCTCAACACTGCAGTGACACTGACGTGGTGGTGGTGTGTTAGTGTGTGTTGTGCTGGTGTAGAGTGGATCAGACACAGCAGTGGATGCTGGAGTTTTTAAACCCTGTGTCCACTCTCTGTCCACTCTGTGAGACACTCCTCCCTCGTTGGTCCACCTTGTAGATGTAGAGTCAGAGTCAGTAGCTCATCTGTCCTCTAGTCCTTCATCGGGACACTGGACGAGGGTGCTGCCCACAGGACGTCAGTGACAACTAACGCTGGGATTAAACTCCCGCAGCACTGCCGTGTCTGATCCATTTACTCCAGCACAACACACGCTAACACACAAGCGTCATGTCAGCGGCAAACAAAGTATGCAGAGCAGCAGATGGGCTACACTCTGTAACTGTAGAACGTCACAGTGCTTCTGTTTGGTCAGCGGAGCTGAGAGGATGGACAGTCAGTGTGGAAAGAGTGCAGGGTGCATCTCAGCGAATGACTTCTCAGGGTTAAGCACACAGCGCTTTGTTGAGAGAGCAGTGTTTACATTTCTCAGCCTGGCAGCAGCGGAGGTGAAAAACAGAGCGCCCTGGCCTCTGCCGAGCCATGGTGTGCTCTCTGACGGATTTGTTTTTACCTGACTGACGGAGCGATGCGGGAACAACAGCGGAGCGGCAAACGGCAGCATGAAAAATGAGCAGAACATCAATCACCAGAGGCGAAGAGACGGCTGTCATCATTTCCTCCTAAATTACTGCTCTCTCCACGGCAGGGAAACGCGGCCCTTTGCTCAGAGCCCGAGCCCGAGCCAGAACCAGAGCCAGAGAGATGAATGGGAGAGACTCGGGAGTTAATGGTCCTCAATGAGAGCTATGAACATTACTCAGTGTCCAGAACATAACAGCGTCCAACCAGTGGTGACTGCGCTTAAAAACACCCTGCTGACCACCACGCAGCATGAGGAGACATACCACTCTCAGTCCCTAAAGCTCAGTTCTTTAGTGTTTATAGGGTCTTACTGGGTCCTACAGGGCCTTGAAAATACCAGTTGAGATGTAATACACAAGCAATAGTCTTTAGCAAATTCTCACAGGTGATATTTTTTAGAGGGCTATGGGAGCATTTGCCCCAAAGTAATAAGTTGTGATGTTTTTCCACTGCAAAGTACCTACTCTGCTTAACTCTACATGGCTCTACTCGCTTTTTGGCCTCTGCACGAGATTTGTTTTCACTACAACAGCTCTAACCCCCAAAACGTATCTGTTGTCGTCTCAAAACCCCATCTCTAATGGGAACAGCGGGCTTTGGAAACCACAGCAACGGCGGCGGTAACGTTAAGCGGTGTTTACTCATGGTGTATCGGCGTGTTGTTGTTGTTTGGGACTGAACACAGCTCCGTCATCAGTTCAGACAGATCAGTAGAGTTTGTTCCTTCCTTGTTGCAGCGTCCAGCTCTCGCTGGATTCTTTCGTCGGCCACCGATCCAAGGAGCGTTTGAACCTCTTCAAAAGACCACGGCGTCATTTTACGAGCTGCCGTCGTGAGTCGGATAAAAACAAACGTGATCTCTGCTGCAGCTGGAGATTTTACAGATGGAGAGTTGGTGCTGGTCGTCTGCGTTGCGTGGCGTAGAGTGACGACTCTCTCTGGACGATCAGCGCTCTGCAAGGTTTACACGCCACGGTTTAGTCCCTACTCAGTGACTAAAAAGAACCTGGTCCCAGGGACAAGGAATACATTTATTCTTCTTACACTGGATGATACTAGGGGGCAGCAGAGTAGTGCTAACAGTCAACAAGTGGGCCGCACTCATAATGCTTTGGTTTGATTGAACCGAATAGCCGTGAGCTATTTAGTGACGTCAGGTACCTTTTTGGCCGAATGGATTTGGAACCCTCAAACACTGCTCCAACATTGGATGGAGGTCAACCCCCCCATAGTACAGAGTTCCACGATCACACAGCTCAATGCTGAGGTCGTTGCACACCTCTAGCCAATGCTTGGCACCAATTAAGGTGACTGAAGGCTCATGTGCAGCTGCTCTCTCTGTGTCCCTTTTACAGAAACTAAAGCTCTCTAAATCTCTAAATCTTGTGGCTAGAAGACAGCCAGTGCATATTGAAGCAGACACAACCACAGCCTGACCATCTAAATCACATTTGGTCACTTGTAATCTGCAGTGTGGATACTTTGAGAAAGGCATTTCAGAAAGAAATCTGATTTGCCAAAATGGTGCAAATCTGGTTTTAAAACAAAGATCAGATTACTGTGTTCACACAGTGAGATAAATCACATTTGTGTCAGATCTGATGTATATTCTGAGATGTGTGACCAACAAAATGACCAGCAGCACCTGGTCATGTCTTAACGCACAGAGCCCCTCATCAGGGTTCAGTGAAAATGAATGTATCCCAGTTTAAATACACAATGACGCTGGAATGGTTAAGTTTACAAAAATGATTAAATCACTTCGTAACCACTGACATAACCCCTTCATTACCACTGACATAACCCCTTCATTACTACTGACATAACCCCTTAATTACTACTGACATAACCCCTTCATTACCACTGACATAACCCCTTCATAACCACTGACATAACCCCTTAATTACTACTGACATAACCCCTTAATTACTACTGACATAACCCCTTCATTACCACTGACATAACCCCTTCATTACTACTGACATAACCCCTTAATTACTACTGACATAACCCCTTCATTACCACTGACATAACCCCTTCATTACTACTGACATAACCTCTTATTTACTACTGACATAACCCCTTCATTACCACTGACATAACCCCTTCATTACTACTGACATAACCCCTTAATTACTACTGGCATAACCCCTTCATTACCACTGACATAACCCCTTCATTACTACTGACATAACCCCTTCATTACTACTGACATAACCCCTTCATTACTACTGACATAACCCCTTAATTACTACTGACATAACCCCTTCATAACCACTGACATAACCCCTTCATAACCACTGACATAACCCCTTCATTACCACTGACATAACCCCTTCATTACTACTGACATAACCCCTTCATGACCACTGAGATAACCAGTGACATAACCCCTTCATTACCACTGAGATAACCCCTTCATAACCACTGACATAACCCCTTGATAACCACTGCCATAACCCCTTCATGACCACTGAGATAACCAGTGACATAACACCTTCATTACCACTGATATAACCCCTTCATAACCACAGACATAACCCCTTCATAACCACTGACATAACCCCTTCATTACTACTGGCATAAGCACTGACATAACCCCTTCATAACCACTGACATAACCCCTTCATTACCACTGAGATAACCAGTGACATAACCCCTTCATTACCACTGAGATAACCCCTTCATAACCACTGACATAACCCCTTCATAACCACTGCCATAACCCCTTCATGACCACTGAGATAACCAGTGACATAACACCTTTATTACCACTGAGATAACCCCTTCATAACCACTGACATAACCCCTTCATAACGACTGCCATAACCCCTTCATGACCACTGAGATAACCAGTGACATAACACCTTCATTACCACTGAGATAACCCCTTCATAACCACAGACATAACCCCTTCATTATCACTGACATAATCCCTTCATTACTACTGAGATATCCAGTGACATAACCCCTTCATTATCTCTGACATAATCCCTTCATTACCACTGACATAACCCTTTCATTACAACTGAGATAGCCATTGACATAATGTCAGCAGTTATAAAGGAGTTATGTCAATGGATATGAAGGGGTTAAACACTTAAAACTATGAGGTGAACCCAATGGGCAGCCAGTGGAGAGCACTGTGCACTGTGGTCCCAGCCTGAGGATCTCTGCCACTGCCTTTAAAAGTTGCGGAGTATCGCCGGCTTGGCATCACCACATTGCTGGAGATGGTGAGGACTGGTGTCAGGGGAATGATTTGAGTAGAGAGAGGAGGGGATGGAGTAGAGGGGTATAAAACCCCTCTCCAGGGGCCCGCTCCCATCTGCACTCTCTAAAGATCAAGAACAAGGTGCTTGATTGGAGGAGACAGGGCAGCGGAGGCTGGAGTCAAACCAAAGTGCTCCATTGATCTTTTGGCTGTTAGACACCTCAGGGAGGAGCCGGATCACTGGGCTGAGCAGTGCTATGGAAAAACGATATGATCAACACATTCTTAAGCTTCTGTTTGATTCAGATAATCTAAAAAGACACATAGATGCCGTCCAAAATACTGTAGAACCTCCCATTACTGAAAAAAAAACCTCTAGTTTAGCATTAGCAGCTAACAGTGGTGTACAGACACTTTCTGAAAGGAATTAGAATCAGAATCATTTACTGGCCACTGTGCTGCACACAGAGGACGTTGTTCTCCACATTTAACCCAATCCGTACAGTGAAACATACAGTTACTCACACACTGGTGAACACTAGGGGGCGGTGAGCACACATGTTCAGAGCAGTGGGCTACCCTAGCCATGGCAACTGGGGAGCAGTTAGGTAGGCATGTTAGCTATGCTAGGCTATAGCCATGGCTGATTTCAGAGGTGAGTAGGGCAGAGTAAAGTAGACCTAAACATTATATTCTGAATTTAAAGCAACACTAGTTATTATTTACTTGGAAATTACATTTTCACACTCATTGTGGTGCCCCATGGACCTATGAAAGGGAGAATAGAGCCTCTGTCGTTGCTACTCTGGACTCAGCACTGCAGAAACTTTGTTACTTTTGGAGGAGGGTAGGAAACGAACCCCAATCCCTCCCCCTCCCCTTGACTCTGCACCTGCAGGGGGAGCCCATGAGCTTGGTTTTCCATTAACATAATCGACTAAACATAAACCTAACACTACTTCACCAGGTCCTTTGTTTACAGCTTGAAAACGTAAATAATTGTAATTAATTTTGCCCAAATAAATAATGGCTATCGGTATTCTGTATTGAAATAAATCTAAAGTGTGGGTCATCTCTAGTGGACAGAACACAAGCCAAACACACCAGGGCTGACATGGAAGAGTGGTGCTTCACATCAATAACACTGTGTGAACTCATTTGAATAACGGGCAATAGTTCACGGTAGCAATATATACATCTACACACATTTATACACACAGTACAAACAGCAACTGTGTGTGTGGTCAAATGGTCAGCTGTGTGAAGAGGCCATTAGCTCCCTCTTCAAACCGGCAGGGTCTTGGCATCATCATAATCCAAAGCCCAGTCCACTCCAGCCTCATCAGTTTTCACCTCACACACAACTAATGCTAACACACACACACACACTTAAACACTGTGTTTGAGCCCAGAAACACCTGGCTTTGCACGCTGAACATTACATTCGCCAAACTGCACTGATTAAAAGCTGTAATCCATCCTTGTTTACAAATGATTTGCAAAATGAAACTTTAACCGTGTGTTGTTTTTAAAGTTTGGACTCAACTACTATGTTAAAGAACAGTCCGTATCCATCCAGTGTGTTTTTACTCTAAATATTAAAGAGTTGGATTGTGAGTCATGAGATTTAGAATCAGAGTTGGGTCAGGACTGAGTTGATTAGGAGTTAGATTTGAATCATGAGCCATGGCATTTGAAATCAGAGGCTGTGTCTGAAAGAGCTTACCATTAACGTTTAGGGAGTCACCATTTCTCTGAGTGATTTTAAGGGCACTATAATCTCCCACAATGCTCTTGTAATTTATAGTGAACATCATAGATCACTACATGAGCCGAATGCAGAGCAGGATGCATCGCAAGTTTCTTTGTTACTAATCAAAGGAGAGTGAAATTCTGAATTCACTTGTGATTTGTGGAATCAGAGTTGAGTCGTGAGTCATGAGATTTGGAATCAGAGTCGACTCGTGAATCATGAGGTTTCAAATCAGAGTTGAGTTGTGAGTCAAGAGATTTGGAATCAGAGTCGACTCGTGAATCATGAGGTTTCAAATCAGAGTTGAGTTGTGAGTCATGAGGTTTGGAATCACAGTCAAGTCATGAGTCGTGAGGTTTGGAATCAGAGTCAAATCCTGAGTCATGAGGTTTGGAATCAGCTTCAAGTGGTGACTCATGAGGTTCAGAATCAGATTTGAGTCATGAGTCATGAGCTTCGGAATCAGATTTGATTTGTGAGTCATGAGGTTTGAAATCAGAGTAAAGTCGTTGGTAATGAGATTTGGAATCAGAGTCGAGTCGTGAATCATGAGGTTTCAAATCAAAGTTAAGTTGTGAGTCATGAGATTTGGAATCAGTGTCGACTCGTGAATCATGAGGTTTCAAATCAGAGTTGAGTTGTGAGTCATGAGATTTGGGATCACAGTCAAGTCGTGAGTCATGGGGTTTGGAATCAGATTCAAGTCATGAGTCATGAGGTTTGGAATCAGCTTCAAGTGGTGACTCATGAGGTTCGGAATCAGATTTGAGTCATGAGTCATGAGCTTCGGGATAAGATTTGATTTGTGAGTCATGAGATTTTGAATCAGAGTTAAGGTGTGAGTCATGACATTTGGAATCAGAGTCGAATCCTGAGTCATGAGGTTTGGAATCAGCTTCAAGTGGTGACTCATGAGGTTCGGAATCAGATTTAAGTCATGAGTCATGAGCTTTGGAATCAGATTTGAGTCATGAGTCATGAGCTTTGGAATCAGATTTGAGTCATGAGTCATGAGGTGTGAAATCAGAGTAAAGTCGTTGGTAATGAGATTTGGAATTAGAGTCGAGTCGTGAGTCATGAGATTTGAAATCAAAATCGACTCCTGAGTCATGAGGTTTGGATTTGGAGTTGTGCCATGAGTCAGTTTATAAGAGGCTCAAGAGTCAGGTGTCTGAGATTTGACCCTCCTCAGTTACAGCTGTCTCTGAATTTCAGAAACAATCAGAGGGTCCTGTCCCCCTTTCCCCCCTCTCACTTCTGAGATGATTCACTGCGGAGTCAAACTCCCTGATAGCAGCTTTCAGCAAAACTTCAGCTGCACAACAGCAGCCATCCACTCACCGCTGATCCATTTAGCTCCGGGGTCATGAACTCTGAAGTCTTTTTTAAAGATGTCCTCCACTGTCACTTTCCCCTTCAGAGCCAGGCTATCATCTTCACCTGAGAGAGAGAGAGAGAGAGAGAGAGAGAGAGAGAGAGAGAGAGTTGAAACATTTCAAGTGCAGAGAAAATCAACTCTGCAGCTCAAAAAGTTGTTGGTGCTGAATTGCTCGGCTGCACACGGTTCAGCTCTCAGCTCTGTAGGGTGTGTGCGTGTGTGTGTGTGTGTGTTGATTTGTCTGACATTCACTGCTCACTCACTGCAGAGTTTTACTCTAAAAGAGAAAAAAAGAAAGAGAAAAAGAGGAGAAACTGAAGAAAGTGAAGAAACACGGCCTCGGCTTCATCTCCAGCTTCTGGCATCGATCCAGAAAGTGAAACCCTTCTACGAACTATCTCTCTCTTTCTCTCTCTCTCTCTCTCCTCTCTTCTCTCTCTCTCTCTCTCTCTCTCTCTCTCTCTCTCTCTCTCTCTCTCTCTCTCTCTCTCTCTCTCTCTCTCACCTTGTGTTCATTTCTACCCTGAGCTTATCCTGACCTAATACTAGCCCAAACCTAACCCTAAATTTAATCTTAACTCTAAACCTAAACCGTCTTCACTTTAAAGTGTAATGACATTCGCTGCAGGGAGCAGCTTGTGGTCCTCATAAATAAGACAAGTCCCCGAAACACGTCTCAACAGATTTTGATGCCTACAGCATGAGTGAAAGCATACACACACACACACACACACACACACACACACACACACACACACACACACACTCCCGCTGCTGACGTGTGAGCTCTGTAGTAGAAACATTTCTAAATCATATGCATTGAAATGGAGGGAGGTTTGCGGGCATTTTATATTTCTGTGTTGGAGCTGAATGTCAGGAGTGTACGCTGCAGATGACTGTTGTCTAAAACACATCCAAAGGGCCCCCCCAACTCTATCTCTTCCTCTCTCTATTTATCTATCTATCCGTCTCTCTATCTATCTTTTCTCATAGCTGAGAAATCACTCTTCCTCTTATTTCTGTTGCAATATTCCTCTTTTACTTTATTTTGCTCTCATATGTATCAGAGAGAGAGAGAGAGAGAGAGAGAGAGAGAGAGAGAGAGAGAGAGATCAGACTCACACTATGTTTTTCCCTCTATGTATCAGGTCTATGCCGTAGTGATGAATTTTCAAGTGCATTCAGAGTGTTTGACAGGCAAAGCGCAGGAAGAATCCATCACCCGGCACACTTCATCTACCTCTGACTGACACACACACACACACACACACACTCGCTGAAGACAGTGTGAGAGAAAGACCAGCAGTAGCCAAGGGAGAGGAATAGTGGTCCTCAGAGACAACACGAGCAAAACAATCAGGCGTCCCCCCAGGCAGCTGCTTACGACCATTTGGGTGTTTGATTATTAAATTGGGCAGCATGCTCTTGGCTGCAGATTCCTGCACTAACTTGATTTATTTGGACATAATTCGCCACATCAGATACCATCGGCCCCCCACTCTGCCGCGCCACTCATTTCATATTCATTGGAAACAGCACAAGCAACAGAGGCAATATCTGATTTGTCTCATTTCTCCTTGGACACGAGCGGTGGTGTGGCTCCTAAAAAGCGAAACAGCGAGTGTACTGCCCCCCAAAAAATGTCACTTATTACACCTGGGGAGATATGGGGAAAGAGTTAGCATATGGTTCTCTGGTTGAATATCTGCCACTATTGAGGGCTTGGTCAAAGCCATGGTCCAATCATCAGGAGATCACAGGTTAGACACCTGTGAGGAGACAGCAGAACTGGATTGGATTTCTGAGTGAGTGGGATGGCTTCCTGCATCCCTTCCCAAGTTTCATCACACAGCATCAGCTGATGTGACAGATCAGTCGGTGCTCTGCTCCGGAGCATTGGGGTGTCAAGTGATATTGCAGTAGTGGCAGTGTGGAAAGAGGCAGTGGTGGACATCACGTGTCTTGGAGGAAGCACATGCTTGTCGTTAAACACATGGCTACCATTAAATGTGCTATATAGCTTCATTACTCTCACACACTTTAAAGCACAATAAACATATATACATTATAATACACCTGCATGCAAAGACAATGAAGACATTTAGATGTTCTGGTAGTAGTTCTGAGGGTGGTCCTTCCCTGTACTAGGACTGTGCCCCTGTGCACAAAGCAAGGTTCAAACAGACAGACTGGAGGAGATTGGTGTTGGAGGAGCTGCAGAATCCCGCACAGAGACTCAGTGTCAAATTCACTGAGGATTTCTGTGATGAACTGGAACATGTGCTTGATGTCCATAGTGTCTGAGCGCTGCAATACTCTATTGACCAAATGAGCCTCTACAAAAACTACTGATACAGCTTCAAAAAAAAGTATGATGTATATTAAGATTTAATGTGTGCACTCTTGTTTTTGCAAAAAAAACAACACCCTTTAACTAACTGTGTGTGACTACTTTTTGATGTAATGTAAACACATCATGTGATGTATAAGGAACCCAGAGTAAAATGACAGCAGGGACTCGGGCCTACAAATGGTTAATCACAGTCTATTGCAGAGCACAAATGGACCATCAGACGCTCCTTGTTAGAACGACACAAACAGCCCCCGTAAATGAACAATAAATCACAGAAATGTCCGTCACTCTGGCACGTGCACATTGACCCATCTCAAATGCTCCTGCTAAGTGTTCTCTGAGCATTCTGGGTAATTACGGCCGTTCACACAGCCTGACAAATGCACAATCAATTTTTGTCAAACAGCGCATCCCGATTATTAACCTGACAAAAGCACATTAATCTTTCGTCAATGTCTCAGGGTCCGATAATTAGCAACGCCACGTGCTCTGCTTTGGATTTAGATCAGAAAAGTTATATCTCACTGTATCATGCAGCCATTCCTTTGCTTACCATTTGACAAAATACGGAACATCCAGCAGACCAACTCAAACCAGTTACTTCTGGCCAGTCAGCATAATTCGCCTAACGATAGCAGGACAGTGGCAACCTGTATTTCTAAGCTCAAGGGTAGAGCAAGGTGGCGCTGCAGTTACTGTCACACAGCTCCAAGGTCTTGACTGTTCACTTTTAATTGGATTTCTACATATAAGTGTCACTCTTCCACTGTTTTGTCTCCAGTTTAATCCTTGCTCATTTGCAGTACCGGCTGATATGTATGGCCTTATACATCCAGCCACTGTGATTATAGTCTGTCTCCATGACGCACTGTACTTTGTTCACACTTGAAATTAGTGCTAGACACTTGTGATCCAATTCCACTACTCCCACATCCATTCCACTAATACCACAACATCCTCAGAACAGTGCTAGTAATCAGGGATAAAGTGCCAAGCCCACTGACCTGATCAGGAATAACAAGCCCATGTAAGGATAGAATTTGGTCGAGTACAGGTGAGTAGACATAGAATTTGGTGAAGTACAGGTGAGTAGAGACAGAATTTGGTCGAGTACAGGTGAGTAGAAGCAGAATTTGGTGGAGTACAGGTGAGTAGAGACAGAATTTGGTGGAGTACAGGTGAGTAAAAGCAGAATTTGGTGGAGTACAGGTGAGTAGAGACAGAATTTGGTGGAGTACAGGTGAGTAGAGACAGAACTTGGTCGAGTACAGGTGAGTAGAAGCAGAATTTGGTGGAGTACAGGTGAGTAAAAGCAGAATTTGGTCGAGTACAGGTGAGTAGAGACAGAATTTGGTGGAGTACAGGTGAGTAAAAGCAGAATTTGGTGGAGTACAGGTGAGTAGAGACAGAATTTGGTGGAGTACAGGTGAGTAGAGACAGAACTTGGTCGAGTACAGGTGAGTAGAAGCAGAATTTGGTGGAGTACAGGTGAGTAAAAGCAGAATTTGGTCGAGTACAGGTGAGTAGAGACAGAATTTGGTGGAGTACAGGTGAGTAAAAGCAGAATTTGGTCGAGTACAGGTGAGTAGAGACAGAATTTGGTGGAGTACAGGTGAGTAAAAGCAGAATTTGGTCGAGTACAGGTGAGTAGAGACAGAATTTGGTGGAGTACAGGTGAGTAGAGACAGAATTTGTTTGAGTACAGGTGAGTAGAGACAGAACTTGGTGGAGTACAGGTGAATAGAAGCAGAATTTGGTGGAGTACAGGTGAGTAGAGACAGAATTTGGTGGAGTACAGGTGAGTAGAGACAGAATTTGGTGGAGTACAGGTGAGTAGAGACAGAACTTGGTCGAGTACAGGTGAGTAGAAGCAGAATTTGGTGGAGTACAGGTGAGTAAAAGCAGAATTTGGTCGAGTACAGGTGAGTAGAGACAGAATTTGGTGGAGTACAGGTTAGTAAAAGCAGAATCTGGTCGAGTACAGGTGAGTAGAGACAGAATTTGGTGGAGTACAGGTGAGTAAAAGCAGAATTTGGTCGAGTACAGGTGAGTAGAGACAGAATTTGGTGGAGTACAGGTGAGTAGAGACAGAATTTTTTTGAGTACAGGTGAGTAGAGACAGAACTTGGTCGAGTACAGGTGAGTAGAAGCAGAATTTGGTGGAGTACAGGTGAGTAGAGACAGAATTTGGTGGAGTACAGGTGAGTAAAAGCAGAATTTGGTGGAGTACAGGTGAGTAGAGACAGAATTTGGTGGAGTACAGGTGAGTAGAGACAGAACTTGGTCGAGTACAGGTGAGTAGAAGCAGAATTTGGTGGAGTACAGGTGAGTAAAAGCAGAATTTGGTCGAGTACAGGTGAGTAGAGACAGAATTTGGTGGAGTACAGGTGAGTAAAAGCAGAATTTGGTCGAGTACAGGTGAGTAGAGACAGAATTTGGTGGAGTACAGGTGAGTAGAGACAGAATTTGTTTGAGTACAGGTGAGTAGAGACAGAACTTGGTGGAGTACAGGTGAATAGAAGCAGAATTTGGTGGAGTACAGGTGAGTAGAGACAGAATTTGGTGGAGTACAGGTGAGTAGAGACAGAATTTGGTGGAGTACAGGTGAGTAGAGACAGAACTTGGTCGAGTACAGGTGAGTAGAAGCAGAATTTGGTGGAGTACAGGTGAGTAAAAGCAGAATTTGGTCGAGTACAGGTGAGTAGAGACAGAATTTGGTGGAGTACAGGTTAGTAAAAGCAGAATCTGGTCGAGTACAGGTGAGTAGAGACAGAATTTGGTGGAGTACAGGTGAGTAAAAGCAGAATTTGGTCGAGTACAGGTGAGTAGAGACAGAATTTGGTGGAGTACAGGTGAGTAGAGACAGAATTTTTTTGAGTACAGGTGAGTAGAGACAGAACTTGGTCGAGTACAGGTGAGTAGAAGCAGAATTTGGTGGAGTACAGGTGAGTAAAGACAGAATTTGGTGGAGTACAGGTGAGTAAAAGCAGAATTTGGTGGAGTACAGGTGAGTAGAGACAGAATTTGGTGGAGTACAGGTGAGTAGAGACAGAACTTGGTCGAGTACAGGTGAGTAGAAGCAGAATTTGGTGGAGTACAGGTGAGTAAAAGCAGAATTTGGTCGAGTACAGGTGAGTAGAGACAGAATTTGGTGGAGTACAGGTGAGTAAAAGCAGAATTTGGTCGAGTACAGGTGAGTAGAGACAGAATTTGGTGGAGTACAGGTGAGTAAAAGCAGAATTTGGTCGAGTACAGGTGAGTAGAGACAGAATTTGGTGGAGTACAGGTGAGTAGAGACAGAATTTGTTTGAGTACAGGTGAGTAGAGACAGAACTTGGTGGAGTACAGGTGAATAGAAGCAGAATTTGGTGGAGTACAGGTGAATAGAAGCAGAATTTGGTGGAGTACAGGTGAGTAGAGACAGAATTTGGTGGAGTACAGGTGAGTAGAGACAGAATTTGGTGGAGTACAGGTGAGTAGAGACAGAACTTGGTCGAGTACAGGTGAGTAGAAGCAGAATTTGGTGGAGTACAGGTGAGTAAAAGCAGAATTTGGTCGAGTACAGGTGAGTAGAGACAGAATTTGGTGGAGTACAGGTTAGTAAAAGCAGAATCTGGTCGAGTACAGGTGAGTAGAGACAGAATTTGGTGGAGTACAGGTGAGTAAAAGCAGAATTTGGTCGAGTACAGGTGAGTAGAGACAGAATTTGGTGGAGTACAGGTGAGTAGAGACAGAATTTTTTTGAGTACAGGTGAGTAGAGACAGAACTTGGTCGAGTACAGGTGAGTAGAAGCAGAATTTGGTGGAGTACAGGTGAGTAGAGACAGAATTTGGTGGAGTACAGGTGAGTAAAAGCAGAATTTGGTGGAGTACAGGTGAGTAGAGACAGAATTTGGTGGAGTACAGGTGAGTAGAGACAGAACTTGGTCGAGTACAGGTGAGTAGAAGCAGAATTTGGTGGAGTACAGGTGAGTAAAAGCAGAATTTGGTCGAGTACAGGTGAGTAGAGACAGAATTTGGTGGAGTACAGGTGAGTAAAAGCAGAATTTGGTCGAGTACAGGTGAGTAGAGACAGAATTTGGTGGAGTACAGGTGAGTAAAAGCAGAATTTGGTCGAGTACAGGTGAGTAGAGACAGAATTTGGTGGAGTACAGGTGAGTAGAGACAGAATTTGTTTGAGTACAGGTGAGTAGAGACAGAACTTGGTGGAGTACAGGTGAATAGAAGCAGAATTTGGTGGAGTACAGGTGAGTAGAGACAGAATTTGGTGGAGTACAGGTGAGTAGAGACAGAATTTGGTGGAGTACAGGTGAGTAGAGACAGAACTTGGTCGAGTACAGGTGAGTAGAAGCAGAATTTGGTGGAGTACAGGTGAGTAAAAGCAGAATTTGGTCGAGTACAGGTGAGTAGAGACAGAATTTGGTGGAGTACAGGTTAGTAAAAGCAGAATCTGGTCGAGTACAGGTGAGTAGAGACAGAATTTGGTGGAGTACAGGTGAGTAAAAGCAGAATTTGGTCGAGTACAGGTGAGTAGAGACAGAATTTGGTGGAGTACAGGTGAGTAGAGACAGAATTTTTTTGAGTACAGGTGAGTAGAGACAGAACTTGGTCGAGTACAGGTGAGTAGAAGCAGAATTTGGTGGAGTACAGGTGAGTAGAGACAGAATTTGGTGGAGTACAGGTGAGTAAAAGCAGAATTTGGTGGAGTACAGGTGAGTAGAGACAGAATTTGGTGGAGTACAGGTGAGTAGAGACAGAACTTGGTCGAGTACAGGTGAGTAGAAGCAGAATTTGGTGGAGTACAGGTGAGTAAAAGCAGAATTTGGTCGAGTACAGGTGAGTAGAGACAGAATTTGGTGGAGTACAGGTGAGTAAAAGCAGAATTTGGTCGAGTACAGGTGAGTAGAGACAGAATTTGGTGGAGTACAGGTGAGTAAAAGCAGAATTTGGTCGAGTACAGGTGAGTAGAGACAGAATTTGGTGGAGTACAGGTGAGTAGAGACAGAATTTGTTTGAGTACAGGTGAGTAGAGACAGAACTTGGTGGAGTACAGGTGAATAGAAGCAGAATTTGGTGGAGTACAGGTGAGTAGAGACAGAATTTGGTGGAGTACAGGTGAGTAGAGACAGAATTTGGTGGAGTACAGGTGAGTAGAGACAGAACTTGGTCGAGTACAGGTGAGTAGAAGCAGAATTTGGTGGAGTACAGGTGAGTAAAAGCAGAATTTGGTCGAGTACAGGTGAGTAGAGACAGAATTTGGTGGAGTACAGGTTAGTAAAAGCAGAATCTGGTCGAGTACAGGTGAGTAGAGACAGAATTTGGTGGAGTACAGGTGAGTAAAAGCAGAATTTGGTCGAGTACAGGTGAGTAGAGACAGAATTTGGTGGAGTACAGGTGAGTAGAGACAGAATTTTTTTGAGTACAGGTGAGTAGAGACAGAACTTGGTCGAGTACAGGTGAGTAGAAGCAGAATTTGGTGGAGTACAGGTGAGTAGAGACAGAATTTGGTGGAGTACAGGTGAGTAGAGACAGAATTTGGTGGAGTACAGGTGAGTAGAGACAGAATTTGGTGGAGTACAGGTGAGTAAAAGCAGAATTTGGTGGAGTACAGGTGAGTAGAGACAGAACTTAGTTGGCTACAGACCCCATTAAAGCAAATGTGCCATTCACACAGCTGTAAACAACTCAGCCAAGAAGAATGGACTCTGAACTGCTCTCTAACTAGAAACAATGTGATAGAGATGAGTGAGTTTCCCAAGCAGAGGAAAACTTTCAGCCAAGTGTGTGTGCTCAGACGCTCTGCTGAGTGTGTGTTCAGAGAGTGGTGTTGTTTCCGAAGTTCTCTCTCCAACATGAAATGAAAATGGACTGACCCTTGTGCACAAAAAAAAAATTCATGGGGTAGGCTATGAACTCCAGACAGATACTGAACGGAAAACAATGCTGAATAGCTGTGTCGACATTTTTCTCTGAGTGTCCGAATCGTAAAGAGCAATTCAACTGTGATTTTGAGGGCACTACAAACTCCCACAATGCTCTTGCCTTTTATAGTGAACATCATAGCTCACTACATGAGCTGAATGCAGAGCTGGATACATTGTAAGTTTCTTTGTTACTAATCAACAGAGTGTGCAAGTGTCTGAAATCACTTATGATTCTTATCGCTATTTAGGGAATTAAATTATTGCCTTGCTATAAAGCAATATAATGAGGGATAAGAGAGCCGAGTTGAGTCATGAGATTAGAAATCAAAGTTGAGTCATGAGGTTAGGAATCAGAGTTGAGTCATGAGTCATAAGGTTTGAAATCAGAGTTGAATCGTGAGTCATGAGGTTAGGAATCAAAATTGACTCGTGAGTCATGAGGTTAGGAATCAGAGTTGAGTCATGAGTCATAAGGTTAGGAATCAGAGTTGAGTCATGAGTCATAAGGTTAGGAATCAGAGTTGAGTTATGAGGTTAGGAATCAGAGTTGAGTCATGAGGTTAGGAATCAGAGTTGAGTTATGAGGTTTGAAATCAGAGTTGAGTCGTGAGTCATGAGGTTTGGAATCATAATCAAGTTGTAGGTTTGAAATCAGAGATGAGTCATGAGTCATTAGGTTAGTAATCAGAGTTGAGTCGTGAGTCATGAGGTTTGGAATCAGAGATGAGTCATGAGTCATGAGGTTTGAAATCAGAGTTGAGTCATGAGGTTTGGAATCAGAGTTGAGTCATGAGCCATGAGGTTTGGAATCGAAGTTGAGTCGTGAGTCATGAGGTTTGAAATCAGAGTTGAGTCATGAGGTTTGAAATCAGAGTTGAGTCGTGAGTCATGAGGTTTGGAATCAGAGTTGAGTCGTGAGTCATGAGGTTTGGAATCAGAGTTAAGTCGTGAGTCATGAGGTTTGAAATCAGAGTTGAGTCTTGAGTCATGAGGTTTGAAATCAGACTTGAGTCATGAGTCATGAGGTTTGGAATCATCCCCCTTCCACACAGGTAAACACAATCTACTCCCAACGTATCTAGAACTTTACTTAAACAAATATAATTACGGCTATGTTTTACTAACACTTTTGGAACAGCCCTTTGTAATTTTGTCCACTAGAAAACTACAAACATAGACTAGGACTGAAATTGTTGTCATGCACAATTTGTCAAAATAAAAGTCCTCTTCTCGTCAGGAGCCATGTGAACATGACTCCTGTTGCATGAAGTGCAGATTCAGATTTATTGGAGTCCATCTGCAGGTTTGCTTTGGCTGACTGCTCCAGACTAAAGGCAGCAGGAGTGCAGCGGTATTCCGAGTTAAAACCTTCCCCCCGCTGAAACAGGATAAATATTCATCTGCTCATCCTCCGTTCAGCGGGGCGCTGGGCTAAACAGCCATTTAAAGCACATGAAAGAGTAATGAAAGAGTAATGAAAGAGTAATGAGAGGAAGACTAATGGAGTCTGGGATAGGCGGGGGAGGGTTCGGATGACAGGAAAAGTGGTGGGGGGCATCAGAAAGATACACAAACAGACATAAAGGCAGTATAAAAGCCTACACTTATTTAAAACAGTAGGTTTTTCAATGTAAAACCAGAAATCAAAATCTTCGTGAAGGTTAGAAAAATACCCTGTACAGGACATTTTTGTTTGTTTACTAAAGTCCCTTCAGAGGTCCAGAAGAAGTCTTAATGTCCAGCCGGCTACTTTAAAAGTGTATTTATATTCTCTCCTCCACAATATCTGTAAATATCTGTATATTTTCATGGTGTCATAGTTAAAAAAAAAATGTTTAGCATCCTAAGTTAGATTTTTAAAGTCAATTCATCTACTAATACATACCCTTGAATGTAAGAGTGACGGTGTCATCTCACTAGGTTTAATTTAATTATGTAGTCATTTAATCAATACCATCAAATAAAATAATTCCCCCAGAACACTGTAATCAGGACACTACTACCATTGGGTCTCCGCTTGTGAAACATTGAGACTCAAAGTTGAGCTGCTAGCGAGCAATGAGGAGTGAAAGAGGTGGAATCAGAACCCTCTGCTGTTAAAACAACTCGCTCGTTCTCATAAACGCATATAATATCTGTACTAAGATAAAATGGGCAGTCCATCTTCATACTAAAATAACTTGTGTACAAGTAAAAAAAAGATTAGATTTGTTGTAGGGACATTTCTGTGAGGATTTGATTGTATAAGCCATAAACGTCAGTGAGGTCAGGTACTAATGTTGGTCGAATATCACAGACATCGCCCCAGCTCATAGAAAAAGCATGGAACGTAGTTCCTTTGCTCAAAAGTTCAAGACCTGGGGGCTTTTCACTTCTCCTGCTGACACTTGGAATTGGGCATCATGACTTTGGGCTGGGTTCCATGCCTTCCTTTAGCGATCACACAAAGTCTTTGAACATAAAGAGAACACAGTAAAGCTCCCTTCACCAATGGCCTCTTCTGCATTCGCCGGTCAGTCACGGCCTGTCTGCTCTGCTCCTCCACTGCATTTCTTCATCCCTGTAACAGTGTGAGCTCCAGTGTAATATTCCTCACCTGAGTGTGGTCTGTGCTTCACGCTGTATTAGACGTGTGACACACAGCCGGCTGATATTACATCTGTTCTGTGCTGCTGCACATCACTTCACTCTGAAGCTCTCGGAGGAAAACACGCTCCAAACACGCTGGCAGTAATCAGATTACTGAACCTGCAAAAGAAAACTACAGAACTCTCCCTCTGTGCGTGTTCTAACCTTCAAAGCCTAACACTGGCTGTTTATTAATTATTTAACTATTTAAATGTTTATATAACAAGTAAAAATATCCGCATAAATGGGTGAAAATATGATGAACAGGAACAGCACAGATGTTCCTAACATAGTCACATAACGCTCCTGTCCACCGGTGGCGCTGTTTTACTAAATCCACACACCCTGAAGAAGAATCACAGAAACAGTGCTGTAGCTCCTGAATTTCTGGAGATTAGAGTTAGGGTCAAGGTTAAATTTAGAGGCAGGGTAACGGCTGATGTAAGGTATGCATGTATTTATTTATTAATGATTTAATTCATTCATTCATTCATGCATGTTAAGCATTAGAAATTCATGTGTACATCCACAGTCCACAAAGGACAAACTATATGTTGTACACATTGTACAAATCCTGGCACTGGTCCTGTGACTTGACATCATATATATGCACATATTTAGCCACGCCCACAAAAATCCATTCATTCCCTCTGCGCCACTTCCATGCATATTCACCATAAAACACAGATCAAGGTCAGGAGGAACCTCTAAAAATGAATGGACAGTGGCTTTAATGTCCAACAGTATATTTGATTTTCCCTTTGGTGATATATTTTTATATTTTTCTCAAATCAGAATGTGTTTCTGAGTCATGGGATGATTATAGATATGTCTCTTTCACACCCAAACCATGATAATATTTTCTCTAGTCTACTCAGGCCTGACTACGGTTTGCCGTGTACAATTTATGTCAGATAAAAGACTTTTATTTTGCATGAATAGAAATGTAAAAATTCTTCTTTTTTTAACAAAAGCATCATCTAAATTCAACAAAACAGCAACAAGGTAGAAACCGCAGGCAGTAATTCTGACTACAACGTCCCACTCACAGTGTACTTCCAGTTATTTTGAAATATCTGCCTCAGGCACAAAGGTTAATAACCAGAGTAAACATTTAAAGTGGTCTCTCTTGTTCCCCTTGTCGC
>NC_089809.1:1719695-1769695 GCF_029633855.1 Hoplias malabaricus
TTATTATTCTTTTTTCTCTCCGATATTCTCCCACAGTTACTATGGAGATGGTTAGCTTGGCCATTTAGCAGAAAATGTTTGTTTACATAAATTATACTGAAGAAACACAAAGGAGGCCATGTTTTCAAATTGTGTAGTTTTCAAGAGTAGACTATATTCACATTATACACCTAGTGGTCTGGATATTATATCTTAAGGTGGACTCCTAAAGTTTGTAAATAGATTTAGCAATCCAAACCATGTTTTAAACAAAGATGATTGTTCGATTATGAATTACGTAAAGCCAAGTCCACACACTGATTTGAACCTACTATTTATTTATTTATTTACATTCTGATGTATGTGATTATAGACTGAAAAAAGAGAGTAAAGTATAAAGTCTGTTTTAAAACTAGAATTTAAATTTAGTTCTGGCATTACTAGACATTCTGCCATGCACTGTGAATACAGTTTACAGCAGCAAGTACAGCTAAAATAACAGATGTAGGCAGTTAAAGTTCTCCTCCAAGCGTGTTGAGCTCCAGCCTTGTGTAGACAGCAGTTCTATTAGAAACAGTGACTGTATTTACACGTCTTGAGAAGCATGGGTTAGTCTTTACTCTACTCTGGTAGCATCATGTGATTGGGTGATGTGCGGCTAATGGGTGGAACTGGGGATGACCAGAAAATTGATATTAAACAAACAGAAAACATACATTCACTTCCATGCAAGAGCATCATGGCTGTGATGTCACAAGTACTCAGACTAGATAAAGGTTCTGAGTGTATTCATAATATTAACAGATTTTTCAGTGCTGAAAGCTGAGGGGCTACATCTCCCAACACTGGTCCTTACAGAAGCCCCCCACCCACCCGAGTGTCAGCCCTGTGCTCTCCTACATTTCACTCTCTTCTGACTGTTATGTTCTGTGATGATAATCAATTCTGCAGCTCGTCCTAATCTCTTCATATCCACTGAACCAGAGTTACTGTTCACTCGAGGGAACAATGTGGGTAATTGTCGTCGACAGGGCGCGTAAAAAAGAAGACTGATCCGCTCTCTTAATAACGGCTTGTCTTTAATGCCCCTGAATGTAGAGATGACATTATAGATTAGCAGATCTGACGGAGTAATAAAACCTGCTGTGGGCCTTCCTCATATAAAACACAGCAGAGTCCCTGATGACCGGGGCTTTAACGCTTTAAAGGACATTTCTTTGACACAGGTTTCTATTAATCTACTGTTGAAAAGCAGTGTAAACCATGTATACAGTAATATTGTTGTAAGCAAAATCTAAAGAGCTATGTCTGATTAAATGAGCAAGGGTAAGGTGCACGTGAGCTTAGATTTTCTCAATAACAATAGTTTACTGAATATTTCCAAACATCTTCATAGTTTCAAAAGCAAAAGAATAGATAACACCTCATCAAGCTTTAAAAATCAGCAAGAAATACAATGTATGCTACACCTACGCATTACACAAACAACAGCTGGTGGTACTGAAAGTGTATGTGTACATTACTGCGCGAATCTGGAGCCCACCAACCCACACACTGTGAAACAAAACATCCCATTCAGAAAACATGGGATTAAACAAGGCGTTCTGAATCTGCTCTGCTTCTGATGTGAAGTGCAGAGACTTTAGAATGGCCCCGCCCCCTCGTCTGAGCCTGTCCAATCACAGCACTGGACCCGCGTTTATGTGAGAGCGCAAAGACGAGGTTAAACGCACTGAAACAGACACAACGAGCGCGGAGAAATAAGAGCACTGAGTAAAAACGGAGAAAAAAGAGAACAGAGTGAAAACGGCTAAAAACCAGAGCTTCTGCTCCTCGCTCCTCACTGCTGTGCGCTCGGGGTCGGGGTGAACAGCGAGCGGCTCGTTATCATTTAAAGGAACAGGGGCTGAAAGCGGGCGTTCTGAACAGGGCTCTTTTGGGGGGAACTATTTCTCCTCAATATATCTGGCCCCTAGTGACCACTAATTCATAGCTGAGCGCAAATAGCGCCCCCTAGTGGAAGATACTCAGCTTGCTGAACTAAGTGTTACTGAGTGAGTTACTGAGTTAATGAATCAGTTCATGAGTTGATCACCAACACCGTTCACACATATTTTACACAATTAATCATAAGTTTTACCGCCAAGTTTGTTTAGCAGTTCCTTAAAATATTGTTCTTTACTTCATTATCTCTGCAGTCAGGTCTCACAGAGAATGCTCAGTGACAAACGCTATGGAAACATCAGGGACTATATGTTTAGGAAGATTAATTAGAGCCTTCCAATGAAAAACCATATACCAGCCATTTCCATTTTTCAGTAGCAGTGCTCACTTGTCCAGGAGGTAAACAGTTTTCCTGCTTGAGCGTATGTTTACTTTTTAAACCACAACCCAACTAAATGTTTCAGTACAGGGTCATATCAGGCTCAAGAGATTTAAACATAATAAATAAATAAATAGATAAATAAATAAATGATATAGCTGTTTTATCACAATGGCTCAAATGTGTAGAAGTGTCTATAGCGCCTCAAAGAAATGGTTAGTAATTTACCCACTCACTCTCACTCGTGTTTAGCAGGCTGAAGGTCCTCCACTAGAGGGTGCTATTGACAGATTAATAGATTCATAAGTGTTTTGTGTCAATGACACTGTGGGCCAGATGTATTTATGAGTAAACGTGAGCTCACGATGCAGATTAAATAACTTAAATAATAGTAATACATTTAACAAGGCTATAATTTACTGCAGAAAAGTGAATCTCTCAAACTTTATTACGCTGTGAATATCACCACTCGTCGCATTACTTTTGCGTTGCTCCCACGTTTTGTACAGATGCATATGCATGAGGGAAGAGAAGCGCATTTTTCATTTTAGCTCATAAACAGCACACTGAGGCCTGAACGTGGGCAGAATGCATCTGATTTGCATCTGAAACGAGCTCCCGTTCTGCCCAGACTGTCCTTGTTTAATTGGTCGGTCAATTTTAATGCGAGTACAAAAGGGGGAAATCAAAATTCGCTCAATTTTACAAATTACAAAGTGTCACTAAACACCATTTTTTGACACACTGGCGTCAAGTGATCTATGCTTCTGATTCGGCTCTAGCTCGTGCAATTTGACCAGACACAGATTGTTGTTTTTGTGTAACCTGTAGGATCAGGCAATTTTCAGAAACAAAAGGAAAGGTGCTACAACAAAAACACACCCATTGGAAACAAAGTGATTTAGAATTCAATCACAAAATTCTAAAAGGGTGTGGCCATACACGTATGTGCGCTGACTCAACTTCACATTATGAAACAGCTGTTACACTGACACCTAGTGGTCTGGATGTGTCAAAAATGCTGTAATATACCAATTTTCTTCATGGTAATCCCAACGTGGGTGACTCTATTGGGCACAAATGGGTTTAAAACAGGGCTCTTCTCATCTGGCTTTGGCTTTATAGAAAACATGTAAAAATACAAAAAAATATATATACATTGTTTGCTAATTTTGGTGTTAAATGACTGACGGCTCCTTTAAGGAAGGCGTCCAAACGATTAGCACAAGACTGACACATAGATGCCGAAGACAAAGAAGCTCCAGAAGAGCATTGTGTGGATGTTGACATGCAGTCTAAGTATGTGAAGTGTTCCCACACATCTCTTACTCTGTATAACCAGGGCTGTGTGTGTGTGTGTATGTGTGTGTGTGTGTGTGTGTGTGTGTGTGTGAGTGTACTGTGGACCCACTACCTGGTGTCAGCAGGATGACGGAGGTGACAATTAAAGAGCAGATGACCAGAATGACAAGCAGAGCAATCGCTATTCCCTTCCAGTTCCTCTGCGGAGGGTTACTGCCCACCAACTCCTAGAGGAAGAGAGAGAGAGAGAGAGAATGCAAATTAAAGCTTGCTCAAGGACAAACATGTGTAACACGCTCTGTGCCACTCTCTGAAGGAGAAAATCAACCAAAAACCACAGTGGAGAGAATTTCTCACAGTCTTCAGAAGACATTACAGAAGCAGGGTGATAGGAAAACAGCAGAGACTATAGCACAATGGTCTTACTGGAGCAGCTGTGGCACTCTTGCCTGGGTGGGATATCAAAGCCACAATCTTCTACAGGAAGGAGGTGTTAGCCATGACGCTATCCAACCACAATGATGCTTGAGTCACTCAGGATTTGAAAAGAAATCTTTCTGCCAGTGCACAAGGCACTATATCTGGAAGAGTCACAGATATCTAATGGGTCCTTGGTTCACACAACAGAGGGAGTAAGATAAAACCAGTTAGAAAATGTGTGTTTTATTAAGGTGTGTATATATATATATATATATATACACATATATACACCAGTGGCGGATGCTGGTCTTTCAAGGAGGGGAAGCTCAATTTCGGCCTACATCATAAAATGTGTCGGTTTATTTATACGCAAATTCTACCCTCCGTTCCTTTTTAAGAAAATGATCTTTGACCCTGTCGTACCAACAAGGCGTCTTTTCCAGGGACTTGACTAGTCTCCTCTCAATGGCCAGCAGAGCTAGGCTTAAACGGCCTTGGTCCATGTGAAGTGTGTCCGCCTGTGCTCCCACGGATCTTTACACCAAAGGGTCACTGATTCGCTCATTTCGCTGTCAATCAAAAAGGGATTCAGCCTCAGACAGATCATCCAATCATCATGCAGAAGCTGAGCGTCCGGGCCAGCCGAGGCCAGCCCACTGCCCTGTAGACCCCCAGAGACGCTGAGCGTCCGATGGGCGGGACAAAGCCCAGCATTTATCCAATGACTCGTCTCATTTCGCTGCACTTCGCTGCTTCGCTATGAACTCTGTGGACGCTCAGCATCCTCACTGTTTAAAGCACTGTGAAGCTGCAGGAATGATTGAGAGGAAAGCCGCGTCTTTACCAGTGATAAGAAGCTGATTCTGAACAAAAGTTGAGCGCGTTGTAGTGCATATTTATTCACTGACATGTACACACAACAGTATATATTTGATCACTTATTTTTTTAGGGGAAGCTGAGCTTCCCTTGCAGTCTTAGAGCAATCGCCTCTGATATATATATATATATATATATATATATATATATATATACCTTAGGTCCTCGATAGGTGATTTGTGTCATTAATATGTAATACAAAAATATCCTCTCCAAAATATTGCAATGCACTGATATATCGATGTTTTCACCCACTCCAGACCCAGCACCTAGTAATTCATGACCATGCTCTTGAGCAGAATTCCAGAAATTATTGGTGAATTATGGGTGAAATCCGATCTGCGGTTATTAAAAGCCCGAGGGCCATTTAGACTCAGAGCTAAATCCGAGAATATTGAGTCATTCCAGCAGTTCATGTTTAATGCACAGTGAGCTGGAAAAACAGGGCTAATGTCCAGCCGATCCGCCCAGAGAAAGCCAAAGCACGCTGAAATAGAGCCATGCGCTGAATTTCCCTGATTAAAACACGTCAGTCTGACTGAATAATGTTACGTCAACTGCATTTCATCTCTCAGATTTACTCACGTTGTCTGTTACTGTGTTGATGTAATATATTTTATTCATGTGGAAAAAGATGCGCATTACTTTTTCACTGCGCTTCTGACGGCTAGGACTTCAAATAAATGAGCTATAAATGAGACACGGTGACAAAGTGGCATCCACATGGACATGAGGGAGAGAGAAAGCCACTGCTGTTTGATCAGGAATCAAAACACGAGGAGTCTGAAACAGCGTCGGTTATGACAAGCGCACGTCCAGAGATTCACTGATGCGCTCGTAATCAAAGCGGTGCTGGGTATCGTTTTGCGGACTGTAGTGTGGAGTGGGCTATGTGATGATATTGTTGTGATATTGTGATACACTGCTTTATTGTGATATAGACAAAAAAAAACAGTATTAACTGGATATTAAGGATATTTTCAGAAAAGACAGAACGGCCATTTGCACATGGCACTATTCATTCATTCTTCTTCTGTAACTGCTTCATATTAATCAGGGTCAGAGAGGGTCCAGAGCCTACCCACAATCACTGGGCTCAAGATAGGGATACACCACACTCACCCAGTCACTCACACACTCACAACTGTGGACAGTTTCACACACTCACCCAGTCACTCACACACTCACACCTGTGGACAGTTTCACACACTCACCCGGTCACTCACACACTCACCCAGTCACTCACACACTCACACATGTGGACAGTTTCACACACTCACCCAGTCACTCACACACTCACAACTGTGGACAGTTTCACACACTCACCCGGTCACTCACACACTCACCCAGTCACTCACACACTCACAACTGTGGACAGTCGCACACACTCACCCTGTCACTCACACACTCACACACACACACCTGTGGACAGTCGCACACACTCACCCAGTCACTCACACCTGTGGATATTACACACACACCCAGTCACTCACACACTCACACCTGTGGACAGTTTCACACACTCACCCAGTCACTCACACACTCACACCTGTGGACAGTTTCACACACTCACCCAGTCACTCACACACTCACACCTGTGGACAGTTTCACACACTCACCCAGTCACTCACACACTCACACCTGTGGACAGTTTCACACACTCACCCAGTCACTCACACACTCACACCTGTGGACAGTCTCACACACTCACCCAGTCACTCACACACTCACACCTGTGGACAGTCTCACACACTCACCCAGTCACTCACACACTCACACCTGTGGACAGTTTCACACACTCACCCAGTCACTCACACACTCACACCTATGGACAGTGTCACACACCCTGTCACTCACACACTCACACCTGTGGACAGTGTCACACACTCACCCAGTCACTCACACACTCACACCTGTGGACAGTGTCACACACTCACCCAGTCACTCACACACTCACACCTGTGGACAGTTTCACACACTCACCCAGTCACTCACACATTCACACCTGTGGACAGTCTCACACACTCACCCTGTCACTCACACACTCACCCTGTCACACACACACACACACACACACACACACACACACACCTGTGGGCTATTTCACACACTCACCCAATCACTCACACACCTGTGGACCTGTGGAAACTGCCTTTAGCGTAGTACAGTATGTGAGCTGCGGTGCTTTGAGGCCTGTTACCTGTGCATTGTGTCTGAATGTCAATGTCCAAGCTACATCTTTTTAGACCTCATTACCCACCCCTAGGCTGCTCTGCCTGGCGAAGACAAATGAAAGAGAGTGTGTTTGGCTGGCGTTCCAGAGCGCGACCCGTGGCCTTGGCGCCTGAGGTTTTCATGAGGGCTGAAGCCGGACTAACAGAGTGGAAGAGCAGCTGCTGGATTAGACTGTTAAAAGCTGAGCTGTTAGTGACCTTGTAGCCGTCCTAATTGAATGGAGCTGCAGACATCATTAGCCCAGAGATAACAGCAGCCAGGTCCTGTTTACTGGGACAGCCATTAGAAAGACTCATTACGGAGCCAACTCCACTCTGAGTGGTGTGTGCGTGTGTGTGCATGTGTGTCCGAATCTCTTTCAGGTCACTTAAACCGACAGCTCCTGAACACTAACAGCTCAGTGCTGGAGGACAGAGTACTACAGCGTTAAACAGGAGCTCAGACAATGCGCTACTTCTCGATCATTATCCGCACCTCTCTGGAGTTTCGTATCGCTGGGAAAAGCAATGATTGGAAAAAGCAGACAATACGAGGTGATAAGAAATCCCATTCTCCATGTCCAAGCAAAACACCACTTCCAGTCGACACCAGTCCACTAATTCATAAAGGGTTCATTCATACACAGACGTGTGCAGAGTGTGCAGAGTCTATATTATAAACAGCAGGTCAAAAATCTACTTAAGAGACCATAGGTAAGATTGAGTGTAATTCATATTTACAGCACTCTCCTGAAATCAAGTGGGAAGACGAGGGATTGGGTGGTGTCCCAGAGGCTCTATTTTCCTAGTGTTACTTTAAGCAGGGTGTTGTAGAAAAGCAGAGCTGTGTGCACCATGCTATTCTTCTTATTCTGGATTATTTTAGTCAAAGTAGCACTGCGCCAACACTGAATGAAATAATAACAATAATAATTGTGGGCAGCAGGGTGGCACAGTAGGTGGTGAGTGTGGGTGTAGATGTGTGTCGCCCTGTGAAGGACTGGCGCCCCCTCCAGGGTGTGTTCCTGCCCTGCGCCCAGTGATTCTGTGTAGGCTCTGGACCCACCGCTGCCCTGAACTGGATAAGCGCTTACAGACAATGAATGAATGAATGAATAATTGTAATTTTGAATGCACTACCACCCCATGTTTCACAGCTCCCACTACACAGTCACTGGAAACCACAGCAAACATGTTGAATCTCATCTGGGTCAAACTGGTCTTTAACCTTGTTTATGTGTGACAATGTTGTTTCTTCTTAGTGAAATGAGTAAATATACATAGAGTGGATTTTATAGAGCAGCATTTAAAACTATCAGGTGTACAATTATGTTTTAAAGCATTTTCTTGTGTAACGTATAATTCATTAATTAATTCATTCATCCATTGTCTGTAACCCTTACACAGTTCAGGACGGTGTTGGGTCTACACCCTGGAGGGCGTGCTGGTCCTTCACAGGGCGACACACACTCAAACATTCACTCTTGAGTCTTCCATCCACCTACCAACGTGTGTTTTCTGGAGCGTGGGAGGAAACCGGAGCACCCGGAGAAAACCCATGCAAACACAGGGAGAACACACCACACTCCTCACAGACAGTCACCCGGAGGAAACCCACACAGACACAGGGAGAACACAACACACTCCTCACAGACAGTCACACGGAGGAAACCCACGCAGACACAGGGAGAACACACCACACTCCTCACAGACAGTCACCCGGAGGAAACCCACACAGACACAGGGAGAACACAACACACTCCTCACAGACAGTCACCCGGAGGAAACCCACGCAGACACAGAGAGAACACACCACACTCCTCACAGACAGTCACCCGGAGGAAACCCACACAGACACAGGGAGAACACACCACACTCCTCACAGACAGTCACCCGGAGGAAACCCACGCAGACACAGAGAGAACACACCACACTCCTCACAGACAGTCACTCGAAGGAAACCCACGCAGACACAGGGAGAACATACCACACTCCTCACAGACAGTCACCTGGAGCAGGACTCGAACCCACAACCTCCAGGACCCGGGAGTAATGTGTAATGTATAATCATAGTTCACAATTAAAATATTTTTGTCATTTTAAGGTAACTGCTGTGTGGTATTAAAACTGACAATTTTAAAATTAAAATAACCTTAAAATGTGTTAGCGTTGGTTTAAAAGATTGTGATTTTGATGTTAGCGCTTTGTGAACATAGCGTATTAACACTTGATTTGTTTTTTAACATTTATATTTATGTACGCCTATCACACTTTAGTCCACCGCAGATATCCACAGTCTATGTAGATGAGCCTCTGATTTCATTAATGACAGAACTTCACATTTCACAGTTTACAGTGCTCTAAGCTTCATATTTAGCCCAGACTATGCTTTTAACACTTCCCATACTCTGTATATGTTCCCTGAATCACAATTAGCAGCCCTCAGTGTATTCAACATGTGCAGGCCTGTTTTAATATGGTCATCACAGGACATGAATTATGAATTATGTGTCGACTCTGGAGGACACACTGGAATATTTATAGAGGAAGAGAGTCATGTCCCAGCCACAGTGTTTGGACTGAGACATGCTAACACACACACACACACACACGCACACAGGGTTTGCGGCACTGGATCTGTGTGCAGGGGAACTGTGGTTATGAATATTGACACATGATTTCATAATTAGCCAAGGAGAGCGGCTGGAGAGAGCTGATTTCTCTTCTGCATGCACACACACACACTCACACACACACAATAACAAACAAAACACACACTTGTTTACACATGCTCACTGACAAAGCAGGTAAATTAAATACATCCCTCTGACTGTCGAGGAGAGGAACTGTGTTCTCTGGAGAGTACCATGGGGATGAGTAGCAATGCTGTTTTGAGTCTTGAACTATGTATAATAGCTTATCCCTAATCCTAAACCCTAAACATAACCCTAACTTTAACTTATTACAAGTCCTTATCTTAAAATGTAATGATTTACTTTGTGGGGACCAGCTGGTTGTGGACAATTCCCCATGTGAGTGTGTAAACACACTCTGGTACACACACCTACACAAACACACACATGCAGTGTAAGTAGGCCAGAAAGTGCCCTGAAGCATAATCCCCCTCAACATTTTCGAATCAGTTCTTTCTTCACCTGGCTTCATCCAAAACACTGGGAGGAGCAGAATGAAAACCATAAAATGGCATAAAACGGCTTAAAATAATCAGTCTATTTAAAGTCACTGCAGCACAGAAGGTCATCCTGAAACAGAAGGCCTCCTGCTACATACGGTGAGAGGTGTGATGAGCAAAGACAACACCCTCAGGAGCAGTGCTGCACTCCCACAATCCCCTGGGGAAACCGCTAAGGCAGCGACACACTTGGACCCACGCTCGCAAACTATAAATAAGCCCACAACCCCTGAAAACTCAAACGTCCACTCAGACACTTGTGTTTCAACACCCACACATGCCATCCTTCACAGTCCAGATCTCCATCCAAGTGTTTCGGTGTATACTCAGAGCTGTCATAGAGCTCTCACACTCACAGGTCTATGTTACTTATATTATGGATCACTCACCTGTTCAGTGCATGGAGACCACCAACTCACTTACTGTGAAACAAGGCCACCCAGTTAGTTTTCTGTGTGCTGCCTAAGTTAGAAAACAAGGGATAAAACGTGCCGTCATGATTCCGCGCTGCTTCTGACGACAAGTGCTGAGACCTTAGAATCACCCCGCCCCCTCGTCTGTGTCTGTCCAATCACTGCGCTGGACCCATGTGATTAGACAAACAGCAAAACAGACACAATGAGTGTGGAGTAATAAAGGCACTGCGTAAAAAACAGAGAAAACAATAACGGAGAAGAAAGAGAACCGAGCGAAAACGGATTAAAACCAGAGCTTCTGCTCCTCACTGCTGTGCGCTCGGGGTCGGGGTGAACAGCGAGTGGCTCGTTATCATTTTAAGGAGCAGGTGCTGAAAACGGGCGTTCTGAACAGGGCTGTTTACACAGGGGGAGAACACTGCTGTGGGGCTTTGACCAAAGCAGGTCACAGACATTTCATTAAGAACCAGAACTGTGTTCCACTGCGAGGAAGAGGGGGAGAAGCTCAAGCAGAAGGCGCCTCAGGCAGATTTTAGAGACAGAATTAAGAGTTGTATAATAAAACAACAGGCAACAGATAGCCATCATCTCCAGTATGTTATTGCAGCAGATCACACAGTCCAATCGTTCCCAACAGTCAGAAAAACAGACAACAAACCTCCTGCTCGGATCAATTAAAGGAATCCCTGCGCACTACAGAGATGAGTGGGTGCAAATAAATCAGGAGACAAAGCTGGGACTGGGACCATAAACAGCCTGAGGTGGAGTATGGAGAAACAAAGAGAAAACTCAAATCCATAAATACCCAAAGAGCCAGTGGGATTAGTGCAGCCGTCCTCCGACAAAATAGCTCCACACTACACTGCGTGTAATAATGTGACATCATGACATTTGGGTTGAGCGACATTCCTCATAAAAATGCCTCCAAGCTGAAAGGGAAGTGAGTGGGGAAAAGAAGCTGCTTGGTGTCAAAACATTAAAATCCTCATTTACTTCTCACATTCACTGAACGTGAAAACATTTACCAACTACATGCCGGAATCAATAGTGACCCATAATTAGCCTTAATTGAGATGCAACGCAGACTCTGGCTCTGATCACTGACCGTACGCATGGCTAATGTGCTTTAACCCTTGGCGACCTGCAGCTATTACTGTCATTTTGCTTGGCTACATGTAATCACGATGTAGACTGAAGTACTTTTACATTCTAATATCAAAAGCTGTGAATAGATTGACATGCTTCAAACATGACATACTGATTCCATATGAGTAAAGTTCTGACTTACATTTGAGTAGCATATTACTTGTGTGTACACTCTCTTTGACTGACTAAATGATGTCATCTACTGTAAGTGCTTCAGGGTTTGCGATGGGTCCGGAGACTACCTGGAATTATTGGGTACAGGGCACGTACACACCCTGGACACAGCACTGCAGACTCACCCAGTTACTCATACACTCACACCATTGGGAAATTTTACACAGCTATTAGGCCACTAGTTCCTTCAGGTAGACTAGCTCTACATCCTCCAGATGGACTGGCACTAGTGTGATCAGGTGAAATAGAACAAGACGATTCGGCTAGATTAGCACTAGATCCTTCAAGTAGACTAGCACCACACCAGATATTTTGACTATGGTAGCACTAGATCCATTCATTCATTATCTGTAAGCGCTTATCCAGTTCAGGGTCACGGGGGGTCCAGAGCCTACCTGGAATGATTGGGCACAAGGCGGGAATACACCCTGGAGGGGTCGCCAGTCCTTCACAGGGCAACACAGACACACACACATTCACTCACACCTACGGACACTTTTGAGTCGCCAATCCACCTACCAACATGTGTTTTTGGACTGTGGGAGGAAACCGGAGCACCCGGAGGAAACCCACACAGACACAGAGAGAACACACCACACTCCTCACAGACAGTCACCCGGAGCGGGAATCGAACCCACAACCTCCAGGCCTCTGGAGCTGTGTGACTACCTGCTGCGCCACCGTGCCGCCCCAGCACTAGATCCATCAGGCGGATTAGTGTCTTGTCCTTTGGGTACTTATGCTAAATTCTCCATGTAGTTACTAACACTAGGTCCATTTCACAAAGCTAATCCACCTACCGACATGTGTTTGGACTATGGCAGGAAACCTAAGCACCTGGAGGAAACCCACGCAGACACCGTGAGAACATACTATGACTGAGGAAGGTGTTAGACCCACAACCTCAACCATCCTTGTTGCCGCACCATGCGGCATTCAATGTAATATCTCAGCTTTGTTGAACAGTTTTTGAACGTTTGATGTGCACATCTAGTGTTGAATGAAAGTTTGACATCTTCACTTTCAACCTCTTTGTCCATTTCAGAAAACTGAGAGAAGGCAATAACTCAAATAAACCTACAATATATTTTCCTTATCGCCGATGTCAACTGCAACTTCTAAAGGTTAAACATCACTGCTGATTTTTTTTTTTTCAGCTTGAAGACATGGTCTAATCCCAAAGTTATCCAGCCACCACCTGACAGCTGAGCTAACGGTGACTGAGGTGATACATCATGTGCACATATCATGCATCAGATGTCAATGCCAGAGACAGACTTTATCAAAACGGCAGGGAATCTCTGCGAATCAAAGTCAGCAGATTGACAAATGAGACGGTGAGGTTCGGTGGGAGGGGAGAAGGGTTTAGGAAAGAGAAAACAGGGGAAAAAAAAGACCTGGAGGCTGTACGGCTTCCCATGAGCCTTTCTGCCAGTCTGTTTTAGTAGCAGTGGGAGAAGTCCCAGGCACAAACAGACGCAGTGAGAGAGTTAAAACCAGATGCCTTCCAATGAAAAAACAATGCTTCCCACAATGCACTGCACCTGTCGAGTTCTTAGTCTTTCCCCCTCTCTCCTTCAGCATCTTTAGCAGCCTGCATCCCCTGATGCCAGGAGCTATGTTAGATCTCGGCTCTTTTGGAGGGTACTTTGCATAAATCTGAGCAAGTCATTTACCTAGCCATTTCTATGCTAGTCAACACTGCGCTGACTCTGCTCACCTTCAGAGCTGGGGCTTATGATATTGAAACTATATCACAGCCTGATATTAGCAGTGCAGGAGATTATATAAGTATATCAGGCTTTGTTGAGCCTGGCTCAGCTACGCTAAGTCAACGGGGAATTGCCACTGGCGAAGATACTGGGCTCTGAGAGATAAAGCAATGGGAAAGATTATGCAGAGATTCTTCCTAAAACTGACGCTAAGTAGAGCTCTGTTTGTAGTGACATTCTTAAGTTTTACATATTCAACCACTGAACCCTCTTCAAACCCACAACTTCCTGGAGATAGCAGCGATACGAGGCTCTAAGCTCTAAACAGTTTGCACCCTGCAGTGTGCACAAGACATGCTTAATCTCATAAAAATGTAATACTACTTTGTTTTAAACAAAGCTAAATATAGGACAGGGGAGGTGGAACAAGTGTTACTGCTGCTGCAGGGGCTCACAAGGGACTCAACAAGGCAGAGGATGTGAGGCATATGCTCAGAAACAGCACTGTGTCATGATCTCTTGACCTTGGATATGACGCCTTCTTTTACTTGTTTCTATATCCCTTAGGTGAACAACTAGCGGATTCTTTAAAGTAGAGTAGCAGTAGATCCTTCAGGGAAACATAATACATTGGTTACGTTGGGTTACACTGTAAAGGGACTACATTAGTCCCTTTTGGTAGAATACACTAGGTTCTTCAGGTAGAGTCACCCTAGATCCCTCAAGATCCTCCAGATGGACTGCACTAGATGTCCAGGTAGTTGCCCACTCGTTCCTTCAGATAGACTAGTACTAGATCCACCAGGTGGACTGAATTAGATCCTTCAGGTAGCTTGCAACTAGTTTTCTCAGGTGGATTAGCTCTAACCCCTTCATATAGACTTGCACTAGATCTTCAGGTAGTTTTCCACAAGTTGCCTTAGGTGTACAAGCACAATATATCCCTCAAGTTGACTTGATTAGCACTAGATCCTGGTCCAAGAAGACCAGCACCAGATATTTTGACTATGGTAGCACTAGATCCGTCAGGCGGATTAGTGTTTTGCACTTCAGATACTAACGCTAGATTCTCCATGTAGTTACTAGCACTAGATGCATTTTCTATGGGAAAAAACTAGAGTCCTGATGGTGGGCATATGTCTAGATCTATACTGTAGACGCCCTGAACATTTCACAGCAACAGATTTCTGCCCACCTGCCCTAAGACTATTTGAGTTGACTCCCTTGACTTCCAGTATGCGATGTTGTTTAAATAACTGCTCTCCAAAGAGACAGAAAACGACGGATGCTTGAGTGCTCGCGGTAAATAGGATTTTAATAGCTACTTCGCCACGTTGGCTCTATATGACCCTGCTGCTGTCCCAAACGGCTGCTGCTGTTTATATGGGACAGTACAGGCTTCCAGCTTCTCCTTCACATGAAACAGACCACTGAAATTTCACACTTCACAGTGGCTGCCCCTAACCTCATCATCTCAGCAGCTCTGGAGGAGAGAGAGAGAGAGAGAGAGAGAGAGAGAGAGAGAAACAAGAGCAAGGCTCATAGTCCCTCAATTCCCCAACCTGCATAGCTCCCAATTTATTCCTGTTGCGCTCTTGTAAATCTGAAAACGCTGTTCAAAGATGTCTGGCAGGTCGCAATTGCCTGGCGATGCCCAGCGGTAGCAGCCTGGGAGGCCTTGAGAAAAAGCCTTTTTTGCTAAAATTCTCCATAGCATCCAATTCAAAAGGACGTGCAATTTTCCACCATTTAGCCGGAAAATAAGCCCACACCTTCCCCCTTTATCTGACATTAAAAGGAAGAGAAAAACAGCTCATTGAGCTTTTCTCCCCCTCTCGACACCCTCCTGAGTCACCTCCGAGCCAGGGATCTTATTTTCAGCCTGCCTGTTCCCTGAGCCTTACAATCTCCAAAACGGTGGACTTCATCACTCAGCGCCGGCCTTAAGTGCTCTCCCTCTCTTTCCTGCACCTTTTTTCGAGGCTAGAAAACCGCTGCTGATTTCGGTTTCATGCAGTGATGCCTGGCAATCTAGTTAAGAGCCCATAACCGCGTCCTTAGGAAAAAAAAGGACGAGACGGCGAAGACGATCAGCAGCGTAGTGGAAAATATGTGAGTGAAACACATTACAGGTGTGAATCGTTTAACAAAAGGAAACAGTCTGCCGACAAATAATGAAATGGACACAATTTCCTGCTTAAACCAAATGTAGACAATCAACCATGACATATGTTTATATGCCCAACCATCAGCAATAACGTTAACAAGTACTTCCATTGTCCATTTCATCTGCTCCACTGACAATGAAGGTGCACTCTGTTGTTCTACAATTACAGACTATATTTCATGCATTGTTCTGCATACTTTGTTAGCCCCCTGTTAGCATTGTCACTGCTGGACTGAAAATAGTCCACTGATGAAGGACTGGAGGACGACCAACACAAGCTAATGTCTCTGACTTTACATCTACAAGGTGGACCAATGAGGTAGGAGTGTCTCACAGAGTGGACAGTGAGTGGACACAGGGTTTAAAAACTCCAGCAGCTACTGCTGTGTCTGATCCACTGTCATATCTGCTCTGTGGGGGTCTCGACTCGACTTCTCGGCAGAAGTACAAAGTGCTCCTGTCTGGTCAGCAAGTCATCTGTTACTCCTATGTTTTCCTGTTCTGTTGCATAATAAGGTTTGATGTCCTGGGCTGTGTTCTCTGAGCCAGAGAGATTAGTACAAACAGATGTCCAGCGTCGGAGTGGATCGAACGTCAGCGATATCCCGAGAACGTCTCGGGTAATGATGCAGAATTTTCTGGCAGCACGCTCTCACTGCGTTTCAGCTCTTTCAGGTGGATGCTGGGTCTTTGATTGGTGCGAATGTGACGATCCATAAGCGAGACTCATTACCTGCAGAGCGCTGGGTATCGAGCCGAAACGAGCGGAGCAGCGCTCGCACAACACGCCATTACTGATCAATACCCAGCACACACTCAGTTCATCAAGCTGCTCACACACTCACAGGACACCCCGCTGACTTGACTGAGCATCTACAGCCATTCCACCTCCTGTGGAACTGTGTCCTGCCCCACATTTGGTAATAAATCAAGTCTGGAGGGGTGGAGCAATTCGGGATATTTAGTGTTCTTTTGCCAGTGTCCTTGAAGTTCAACACGCTTGGAGGAGAATACTAATTACACATTTCTTAGCTTACAGACACCTGCTTTGACTATAATTGCCCAGATAGTACATTTTTTTCTGGCTCAGATCCTCTAGAAGTCACATTCCAGGCCACTCTCGTCTCATATCCAGTTCGGCATGTTCGTCACAGCCATGTTTTTTTGCCAGAAGTTGGTCACATCCACATGCTATGTGGTTGTTCTAAGTGATGAGAGGGAGGGAGGGCCATCTTTATAAGCCTCTGTGGGCAAAGGCATCCCAGAGGATGTGCAAATTAAAAGTTTTTTTTAAGCTAAGCTAATTAGCAAAATGTAAAACCTAGTAAATCAAATGCAGCTCTGAAATGTTGTTAAGTTCCACCCCCAGGAAAACAAGCACTTTCCATGCTTTAACACGATTAATCCAGCTAATATGCTAATTAACAAGCCCTTCCTGAGCTGAAGTGGCTGTGCTAGAGCAGAAACAAACTAAAATGTAGGACAACAGTTCTCCAGGACCAAGCTGTAAAACCACTGCTCTAGAACCCTCACAGAATCTATACTATGAGAATGTGTGTGTGTGTGTGTGTGGGTGGGTACCTGGGGCAATGCTAAATACCCTCACTGCTTATGATCTGTAATTATGCAAATGAGAATGAGAATTAGTCGGGTTCCTGTAGCGGGTTAATGAAGAGGTGATGAAGACAAGGAGGAAGGTCACCCCAGTGAACTGTACTCAGACAAGATGGCTCTGAGGCCAGAGGAAAAATGGAGAACAGAAATTAAAAGGAGGCCTCACATCAGAGCTGAGACACACACACACACACACACAGAGAGAGAGAGAGAGAGAGAGAGAGAGAGAGAGAGAGAGAGAGAGAGAGAGAGAGAGAGAGAGAGTATAATTTAATAGCTTCAGACATCTGGTTACCATCACACCCACTGTAAAGGTTCCTGATTCACTGACTTTCTCTAGAGCTGAGCATTTCCCATCAAACCAAACCAAACCTAACCCACTCTTAACGACTGTTTACATCTCAGTGATTATGTTCTGCACAAGTGCTGAGATGTCAAAGGTATTAACCTTTACAGAAACAACAGTAGGCCAGTGTCGTAGCCAGATATAGATAGTTGGGTTGGCTTTGGCAAAGGTGTGTGGGCACATTTGTTCCTTCACAAATAAGGCACAGGTGCAAACCTTCTGAATAGGGCCCTATAGCCCTGATACACCTTCCCCAGCACCTTATGCCCCTTCATGGCTCATGATGTTGACACGGGTTCACACTGTACGCAGCAAGGTGTACTCCACAGCCAACTGTTAACACAACCCATACAAAGGCATTCAATTGGTCCTGTAAGAGTCAAATAGCCAATCAAAGCAAGACATCAGTCCATGAGTCTGTGAACTTTATGCAGTTCAAAATAAGTAGCAGCAGAGTCCTGTGTGAACTTGCAGGCAGGGAACAAGCTGTGGCTGGGCCCTGGTTCAGGGGTGGGCCTTGACCTCACTGAGGCCTACTCGTGGCTCCACACTGGGCACAATGCCTTTTGGAGCAGACAGAGACCGCATGCGATCCTAGTGAGAATCCTTTCTGCTGCAGAGATTACCATCGTATATCAGGTTCACTCTAATGTGCTTTGCTGTGTTTACCTTGCAAGGGTAGAATGTGTGGCCACTTTGGCTCTGAGTTCTGAGAGCAGTTAAAGATCAAGAGATAGAGATTAAGACCGCGAGACAGAGGAATTTAGCAGCACAAGAAAATCTCATCTTGGCTCAGCAGAATTGCCCACAGGTCTTAGCAACAGAAATAATTTTACAGGTAGTAGACGTGGACAATTTTGCACATTCACCAAGGCACTCACCCACTCACACCTGTGGACAATTTCACATAACCACTCCACCTACCAACATGTGTGTTTGAACTGAGGGAGAACAATGGAGCACTCCAAGGAAACCCACACATACACAGGGAGAACACACGACAATCCCCATAGCAGAGACCTGAGGTGAGGATTGAACCCTGAGACCCTACTGATTTGAGCCAAGTATGAGATTGAAATCACTTGAGCAAACTTTCCATTGTCTGACTGAGCTGATCTGTGGCAGTAGTGAGCTGTGGAGCTGTCACGTGTGATTTTTCACACTCAAACATCCAGGCATTACACCTCAGGCTATGAAGGAGTGAGGGGAACCAGAGTGGACCCCATGCAGAGCCAAAAATGCAACAATTCAACCTTGCTAATATCACCAGAACCTCACTCATCCAGCACATCCTAGCCTTGGGCTAAATAAAGACTGTGTGGGGGATTGGGAGATGGAGGGAAATGGGGACAAAGTGTGTGTGAGAGAGAGAGAGAGAGAGAGAGAGAGAGAGAGAGAGAGCTCATCCAGTTGATGTGCTTTCCGTGGACAATTGGCAATCAGATCAGAAGCCATTGCTCATCCTTCTCTCGCCTTCAAAAACATCCCTAATCCAAAAACTGGGACCAGACTAAGCCAAAATTTGGGACAGGTATCAATACCTCACCACAGCAATGACAAATTGCAGTAGAATTACAATCTTGGTCAGCGATTTAATGCCAAAGAAGAAAAAATATACATATTATTCTACCTTAGATTCAAGACACAGGAGAAGCTAGGACCCCTCAAAACAGCCCCAGGTCTTCCTTCAGACCATGTTAAAACTGGGGAGATGCACTGGAACATACTAAAGTCACTGTTACCAGTGTAGTCCTGGGCATCAAAAATTAGAAAATTAATGACTGGTTTGTTGACAGCAACCTGAATCAGGAAACAAGATGCCTTCTGTTTCTGGCAAGGTCAAAGATGCAAGAACACAGCTGGTGAAACTATTGGGATTCCAACTCAATCAAGGAGTGGTCAAGGAGTGGGACTGACCTCCTGTGACATTTTCTCAGGTATAAAGGCAGACTTCGGAAACTAGATTTTTAAACACTTCAGACTGCTACACTTTCGAAAAATCTATACCACCACAGGTTTCATGAAGTTTCAGAGTCCAGCTACTAAAGCCATCATCTCCTACAGTGCTTTCCTGATCCCTGGCCTAACCCTGAGCAGGTAGTCGACTCGCCGGCCACGAGACAGCACTCCAAACTCGCCAGAAATATACAGCACCAGCCTTGAACGTGCGGATCACTTTCCCTTCCTTGGCAGCCTTGACAAGTCTACACTGATTCAGAAATGAGCCCAAATCAACTGAGCCGGAGAGGCCTTCTCTGAGTCTTTAAAGATGATGACATCTGGGTGAAAACTGAGGTCCTAGTGTGTAAGGTCCTAGGGTTCTTCACATCTCTTCTCATGCTGTACAGATCCAAGGAATACCTTTGGAAAGTCTTGGAGACAAGGACACATCATGCCTGCAGAAGCAAAGCTGGACTATATTGCTACCACCTGACCACCTTTAATGGACTGGTTCCCAAAGCAGCTTATAAGCCAACAACTACTTGCAGGTAAACTGGCATCTGGAGATCAGGTACAGGGACCATTCTTAAGGTTCTGCACTGGCATCGAGAACTTGGTTTGGGTTAGAACCATATGGATAACCAGATTATGGAGGAGTGGAAAAAAACAAAAGAGGTCCATCTGTCATTCACCACCAGAGAAGCTCATCACTGTGTTCAAAGCTACTATAGTGATTATTTTGAGTGCTTTTTTGATTAATCGAGTAACTTTCAAAGCTTTCAGAGCATTTCACTGAAGAAAACAATAAGAAATTCTTCAACAAAATCTCATTGTATGAGTGAAACCCTAATGAAACTTTGTGTGTGCTCTTGTTGTCAGTAATTCCCCAAAAAGGCTTGAGTGCTAATAGTTCCCTCTTAGGGAGAACCTTCAAACCTGCCAAACTCAACTTTATAATGACTGTTGGTAACCTTGTACACCATCACAATCAAATCACAAACTAATCTCTAATCCGGGAAACTGAGAGTGTCATTTTTGCAAATGTTTTTCCTTGCTTATCTCTGATCATTGTGGCAGCCCTGGTCTCTTCAGCCATGCCAAGAAATTATTCCACAGAAACTCATGCTCAACTCCAGGTGATGGCCAACAGTGATAATACCTGATTACATATGTGAGGAAAATACACGTTAATATCCGGTAAACAAGACAGCGTGTGCATCCTAATTTCTCTGGAAAAAAAACTGCATCTAGTCTGGGTTCATGAAAAGGTGCTCGCTGCTAAATCTAGGACTGAGGCTCAAAATGCAAACCTGAAGAACTTGACCTAGCAGTCAGTCACGGCCCGGTAATGAGCAGCAGAAACAGTCTGCAGGCAGAAAGCTTTTAGCTCATCAGAAGCACACTAAAGGTTCTGCCAAATCTGCTTTTTTTTCTCCCTCCTCACACGGGGTGCAGGGAGACGGAGGCGAAGGTAAGTGGTAGATGGAGGAAGAGAGAAATCACGAGAGCGAGGAAGACAGTACAAGAGAGAACAAGAGTGTAAGGAGAGATAATAAAAAGAGCTGGAAGGACTGGGTCGCATGAGAGCAGATAATGAGAGAGAAAGATGTATGCACAGTTGGAAAGAGAGCTTCAAGTTAATATGGAACAAGGCTGGGGTGTTTTTAACTCCCTAAGGCATACAATCGACACCCGAGTCTCTTGGTCCTGATTCGTCTTGCCGGGTTGTATGTTTGTCCACCTCTCACTGTGGGTCTGAAATGCAAATACAAAAGTTTGGCAGCTGTCAACGACCAGTCAAATGAGCAATAGCATGTTTCCGTACAGCAGCAGCTGTTCCACACCTCCAGGTGGAGGATCTGAGCTCTAGCCACTGAAGACTCATTTGCAGTACAGGAGCGTACTCATATTTCATCAAACTGGCAAGCCTGACTAGGCCATAAATACTGGCTGATTTTACTCTTTAGGCTCCTGCTTTTCCTATAACATTTTTTATTTCCTTCCCTGAAATAGCTCTGGATTAATCGTCCACGCTATAATGCCCCATGTCTGTTTATTTCTGCTGCGATACAAACCAGACTTCCTCGAGTAATAGGAAGACATATGTTTTACATAACTGGTCTTACCGATTGTAAATCAAAATGTGATTCATTGTTTATAATGTTACAGCTTACATTTATGTAGCATCTAAAGCACTATTCGGATGGGATTAGTTTTACCTGTGGACGTGGGGGTAAAGTAATTATTAATGGAGTATCTCGGTAGTTTTTATCCCGTCCGAACAGACCATTTCAGTCATTTTCCCGGAGTGTGCCCTCCCATTTCAGGAAATATATCTGAGACTTGTACCTACTGTAAAATAAGAAGTAACAATAAGCCCAGGTTATTAATCTTGTCCGAATTGACATGTGGAGGAAAATTGCATCATATCACAGGGAAAAGGAGATTTGTATGGGTTTTCTCGAGAATGGAGGAACTGAAGGAGGTGTTTAGTGATGAAATATAGAATTTAAGTAAAAGCTCAGCAATTGAACGAAGCACCACAATCAAATTCACAAAACGACCCTAAGAATCACTCAGTGAAGAGGCAGTTCTGGTAGCTGTAGGTAGGTTTCAAGCACAATAGTAGCCTCTGTATGTATTATTGTGTCCTACTCTTTAAATACCATCAAACTGTTTATAATAAAAAAGTTGGTAGGTGGACTGGCGACTCAAAAGTGTCCATAGGGGTGAGTGACTGCAGTGCCTGGATCGAGTTACCGCTCCCGTCTCTGTTATTTTCACGGAGATTTATCCACAATAAACATTATTGACGTCTTGTGGAAAAATGACATTACCCCAGCTCCACATGCAAAACGAAATCCTGTCTGAATAGGGCTTAAGGCCATCAGTCCAGCTCCTGAAGTCCTAATCAGTGGGAAATCTTAATTGGCTGCAATTTACGGGGCAAAGCTGAATAAAACAAGATTCATCTTCTATAAGTGCTTCATCCTGATCAGGGTTGTGCCGGATAAGTACCGTACTCACAATCATTGGGCGCAAAAACTGAACACACCGTGGACAGGGCATTACACACACCCAGTCAATCACACACTTACACTTGTGGACAATTTCACACCCTCAGCCAGTCACTGGGAGTGTAGTTGACTAGCCAAGACAAATCTCTCTGTGCTAAAGGCAAAAAGTGGATCTTTCCACACACAACACACACAACCTGAGCCCAGGTCTGCCGTCGTTTCATCCTGCCGGAGCGGTGTGATTGGAGTCTGAATAGTTTCTGCTCCATTAGAGCAGAGCGGCTGTGGCTCGGTGACCGGTGTCTGACCCGGGCTGAAGGGGTCAGTGCCTCAGTGAGACAGAGCTCCTGTAAAACAGCACAGTGTCCAGTGGGAGTGTCTCTTCCACACCAATTGCAGCTGGACTGCTCCAGCCCACTCATAGACTGGTACAGACAGGAACTACTGCACACAGTTCTGGAGTATCCAGGTTGCCAACTCATACATTTACCCAACGGTACCAAACACTTGATAAATCTGAAGTGTGAAGGCTTCTTCAAAACATCTTAAGGCAGTCATCTTTCCTTTCAAACTGCTGCTAAAAGAGCTGCTAACAGAATGTCATCAGAGCTCAACATGCTTGGAAGAGAATGTTACTTGGCCATTTTGCTTATTTTCATTCGCACAGATGCCCAAATGTATAAGACTGCAAAAGTTACATCACAGTAGCTGTAACCATAGCATGTTGTAAACTTGACCTGTTTAAGACTGTGATTAGACACAGGCACCCCATCCCACCAGTGTGCGAGTATGTCTTGAGGAAGGCCCTCCGAAAGATCGGCGTGTTTGGAAACGAGACCTGCTTTCCTCACACTTTCCCAAATAATCTGTCCTCTGTTCTCTTCTCTCATCCCTCAGTGTCTGGGAGCTAAAGCACAGCAGCCAGATTCTGATCAACACATCAAAACAAGCTCGGCGTGTTAGCAGACGCTGACAGGGCTAATTTACCAAGCGCAATGAAATCTCACTCTTCAGTTTCCCTCCAGACCCTAAAATGTAGGAGATCAGCAAAGACAACAAAGACATGTCGGGTGTCTGAAGTTTCTGCACACGAGCTACAGAGCTAATTTTGCTAGTAAGGCTAGATCATACCCTACAAATTAGCATCACACTAACTATAGGTGTGAATCTTCACAAACATGGCCTAGATTTTGTCGAGCGGAGTCAGCTCAAACAGACTTTCCCTCGTGAGGGTTTTCTGACACTGTAGACCTGTTTAAACCTAACGTTAAGATGCGTTTTTGGAAATGAAAACCCACGATGCACTGTGAGCAGATTAAGATCGGATTACACAAATCAAATCACATTCTGAGGTGGTCAGAGATGGATCTTATCCACATTTTTCACAAGTGTAAACACAACGTGTTTTCTGTGTCAGAGTTCCACAAGCGTAAACACATCAGTTGAAAGGAGGGACAGCGCAGGTGTGTGGCTTTTCAGGAGATTAGACACCTGGATTAGACACCTGGATTAACCTGAATATCCATTGTACGCTACGGAATTCAGTCTTTCCAACTATTTTCGACTTCTCTGTCGTGTCCAGCAATAACACAGCAATAACACATAAAAAAAACACCCATTAAGGATACACACACACAATTTAAATAGAAAATAAATATTAAATTAATAGATGAATAAAGAAAGATTGGATTCAATAAACAAGGACATCTGATTAAATGCAAATTTGTTTTCAACCATTTCATGTTCTCATTGCTGAAGTTTATATAAGCAGCAATTATAATCATGCAAGTTATATTAATAATGATAATGAAATACTACTACTACTGCTAATAATAGTGTGTTAAACCAGCCTCTGCATGTAGAGGTCCCAGTCTATGGCTTATAAATAATATGTTCTTTCAGGGACAACTAAGCAGTTTGTTTCTTCATCTCACGTCCACTGCCACTGAGAAAACTCTCCTGTTTGCTCTTGAATGAGTGGACGACTGGACACGGCCGAGTTTTCCCACAGCTGCTGACCTCCTGTCTCACTTTAAATTCAGAATACAAACATATTCGAAATGCAGAAGGTCACAGCGCGCTGCACTAAAACGTGCTTTGGGGAAAAGAAGGTGCGTCCACTCTGTTTTTCCCAGGTGATGGAGAGGCAGAGAAGCAGAGAGAGAACATTTACAGAGCTACAGAGAGAGAGAGAAAGAGAGATGAGGAAGGTGGAAGACAAAGAATGAAGAGGGAAAGAAAGAAACAAAGCCAAAGCCGACCTTATTGGAAACTACACACGAGCGGCGGAGGATGCTATTGCTATTCTCACTGGACCTCCCACAACATTAAGAATTGAAAAGTCTGTTTCCCATTGTTGTTATCTATCAGCCTTCATTCCATACCGCGCGCTTGTCATGCCCACGGTGAGAAATAAATTGCCACCATGGAAACAATACATACCGGGAGACACGCTCGGCTACAACTTGGAAATGGGAAAAAAAAACACTCGGCAACTGGGCTTTTCGAGGCGAGAGATGCAATAACGGTGGCCTTGGTCCTTGCTGATGTTTACCAGCATTAATTCATACTGCTGCTCTCCCTCAACTTCAAATGCATCAGAAGTGAGGGATCACTGTGCATGACCTCAACCACCGGCCTGACCTTGAAACCGAACTTTGTAGTGTCTTTGTACAGTGCCATAGGGTGTGTTTATAAAGACTTTAAGGCAAACACAAGCTCAAACATCTTGTTCTAGCACAGTGGAGCCTTGCTTCTCAGAAGATTTATGGATCGTCTGCGAGGACTTGGTCTAGTCGGCCGGGATTAGCTTTGAAATCTCACTTTGATCGCTTGGCAGTTCACCCATTTCTTCATGTGCCAGTGATTCTGCTGATACTCCATAAGACTCGTCTTGATATACAGAGTTCTGATGCTCAGAGTCCAGAGGCGAGGGAAATTAGGTCTTCTGCAAAATTGACAAAAAGTAATCAAGCGACAAAGAGCACAGAAGATAGTGTCTTTGAGATTCTCCAGCTTCTGGAATGTGGCCTGAGCCCCACCAAGGCTTGAAGGAGGGGGCTTACCACTGTCCGTAAATGGCCAAGAAGCTGAGAAGCCAGAGCTTTTACCCAGGAACTCCACAAACTGAGACCACATAAGTCCTATCACTCACTCTGGCTCCTTGATTACCTGTCGTAATGTAATACCTTAAGGTAAAGCATGCGCTGATGGATATGAATAAGGGGCCTTTGAGAGGTGAGAGGAGGGTCTGTGTATAAATGGCCAGAAGGCCAAACATCTCTGGCCTCCTTCATCCTCCTTCCCGGGGCGGCAAACTAGTTTATAACAGCTATAACAAGAACCAGGAGTCTGACCTCAAAGTAGCTCTAAAACCCAAATATTTTATATGAAACTAATTAATGACAGTTTCTTGTTTTCGCTTAAAGGTAACTACTCTAATTTCAGCAAATTCTACCTCTCGCTGATTTTTGAAAAGTGCTAGGGTTATGGACAGGCCATTATTGAGGGGGCTGTAGATTGGGCAGAGGTCTGTTGCACTGTTTATTTTATTTCCAGAATCAAATGTCCATGCGGTAACTATCGTTCATGACATTTGTTGACATCTTTGAGTCCCTCTATGCAGAAAGTATTTTACAGCCCATATCGTCCAGTATGACATAATACTGGGGGCCTAATACAGTATAACATAATACTGGGGGCCTTCTTATAGTGTGGCATAATGAGAACATCAGAAGGTGAAAACACTGGCTCACTGACCTGTAACCTATGACATGCCTGTATGGTACAGAACAACATCCGTACTATATATATATATATATATATGGAGGTTTCATGGCTAAATTGGAGCAGCCTGGTGGACAATCTTCATTAACTGCACATTGCACCAGTAAGAGCAGAGTGTGAAGGGTTCAAAAAAGGACAAATTGTTAGTGAACGTCTTGCTGGCGCATCTGTGACCAAGACAGGGAGTCTTTGTGATGTATCAAGAGCCACGGTATCCAGGGTAACGTCAGCATACCACCAAGAAGGACGAAAAACATCCAACAGGATTCACTGTGGACGCAAGAGGACACTGTCTGAGAGGAATGTTCGGGTGCTGACCCAGATTGTGTCCAAAAAACATAAAACCACGGCTGCCCAAATCACGGCAGAATTAAATGTGCACCTCAACTCTCCTGTTTCCACCAGAACTGTCCGTCAGGAGGTTCACAGGGTCAATTCACACGGCCGGGCTGCTGTAGCCAAACCTTTGGTCACTCACACCAACGCCAAACGTCGGTTTCAATGGTGCAAGGAGCGCAAATCTTGGGCTGTGGACAATGTGAAACATGTATTGTTCTCTGATGAGTCCACCTTTACTGTTTTCCCCACATCCGGGAGAGTTACGGCGTGGAGAAGCCCCAAAGAAGCGTACCACCAGACTGTTGCATGCCCAGAGTGAATCATGGGGGTGGATCAGTGATGGTTTGGGCTGCCGTATCATGGAATTCCCTTGGCCCAATACTTGCGCTAGATGGGCGCGTCACTGCCAAGGACTACCGAACCATTCTGGAGGACCATGTGCATCCAATGGTTCAAACATTGTGTCCTGAAGGCGGTGCCGTGTATCAGGACGACAATGCACCAATACACACAGCAAGACTGGTGAAAGACTGGTTTGATGAACATGAAAGTGAAGTTGAACATCTCCCATGGCCTGCACAGTCACCAGATCTAAATATTATTGAGCCACTTTGGGGTGTTTTGGAGGAGCGAGTCAGGAAACGTTTTCCTCCACCAGCATCACGTAGAGACCTGGCCACTATCCTGCAAGAAGAATGGCTTACAATCCCTCTGACCACTGTGCAGGACTTGTGTATGTCATTCCCAAGACGAACTGACGCTGTATCGGCCGCAAAAGGAGGCCCTACACCACACTAATAAATTACTGTGGTCTAAAACCAGGTGTTTCACTTTCATTGTCCAAACCCTGTATTAGTATAAAATGTTTCAATAATGATATGATTTTTAAAAAAATGTTCAATATTTCAATATACATTATTTACAGCTGACGGTCATTACAGAGCTCTGTCGTCAGTTCAATGCATGTTTCAAAAATATTAATATTGACAAAGCCAATGGTGATGTCATGTTTCTTGTTTGTTCTTGGAACTTTTTCTTTGGCATTTAGTCTGTTCATATTGATATCGGAATTATATCGAATCGACCGAAATTAAGAAATTTATCAAGATATACATTTTGGCTGTATCATCTATCTCTATGTTGATATAAATATAAAGATATAATGATGTCATACATAGAAAACCAGAAACACCTGATATAATACACAAGATGTGAAGTAAATTATAAAACATGGACATTATAAATAGTTATAAATGGAGTGGCTAGTTGTTGAAGGACAGCATTTCTTTCCTCTCTTTGGGTGGGTAGGATGGTCCACCCTCCTCTTCATCACCCAGCACAATGTTGGCCCACACCAGTATCTGGTAGCTGATGTAGGGTATTGGAAGTTAGTGTTCTCCTGCAAGCGTGTTGAGCTCTCTTGTTAGCAGTTTGGAATATGCAAAGTGTCGCTTCTAGGTTTCTTAGGTAGCATGATTGCAGGGGGCCTAGTTCACCAGAGTGGGATCGGGCAATAATTAATCCGTGAAGAAACCTGTGCAAAAATAAATCTAACAGCCATTTCCCCTGTTTTTACTTCCCTTACTCTCACTCTCACTTTCTGCTGATGTGTTGCTGCCTTCACTGAGTGTGCTGCAGAAAGACCAATTTCCAATTTCCACGTCTAATGAAAAGGCAAATCACTCCAGTTCTTTTTGCAAATCTTGGAAGGGATCCAGAGAGATCCACCGACAATCCGGAAGCCGTGTGTTTACCTGTTTGATCGTCTGGAGGGATTAATCCGCGAGGGCTCTCACTGATCTTTGCCTTTTAAACTCCATTAACAGACATTGCCTCCTCTGATGTGTTTGAGAATGAAATGAGAGCTGACACAAGGAGACGTGTTACGCAACTACGCATCTTGCTGATTACATTTGGGTCATTTTGGTCTGCTTTCCCTCCGTTCCCTTAGCGACTCAGCCAGTGCCAAAACCAAATTAGCACGGACCCCTCTTCCCTCCACCACCTGTTGTAGCTGATTTACTCACATTAATCATGTTCCCCGTCCCTGTGTGGCCGAGCAGCCCACGGTAATAGACAGAACAACCTAAAGTGGACGGGATGGGGCAATAGATCAATCAGCACGGAGGAAAGTTAATTCTGTGCTGTATAAAGGTCAGCAAGTTGGTAGAGAGGGTCAGAAAAACACTTCAAACCCAGCTGTGTTCTTTTAAGGACACCTGAAAGGAGTGCAATCCCGATAATGTCCGCTGCACACAGGCATTTTCTTGCTTGTCTTAACATTAGGCTGGACAAAGGACATTCTGGACGCAGGGAAATGGACTACGTCTGAAAACAGACAAAGGAATAAAACGAATATAAATAAACAGATTTAAAATGAGAGAAAGAGAGTGAGAAAGTGAGTCACAGGCTGTGCCAGAAGGTATTAGTAAGAGCAGCTCGGTCTCAAAAGAGTAATGGATGCTCTGCTGCACACACACACACACACACACACACACACAAACAGGAATAAAGTATAGAGTCTGAGTAGAAGCAAGGAAGGAGTGAGATAAAGGAAAATATAAAGGTTAGACAGTCAGAGTAGGGCTAAATATGGCTATGGCAGGGAGGTAAAGAGTTAGTGGGGTACGTTGTAGGGTATTAGATGGGTATGGGTAGAGTATGGGGGTGTATAGGGTTTGGGTCTGAGAAAAGGTGGGTTGTGCAGGGAAGGATAAAAATCACGTATCGTAGCGCAAGAAGTAAAATGTGATTAGGGAAGAGTACAAGACAGGGGGTACTTATGAGGTAAGTAAAGTTTGGTAGGGTAAACGGTGAGTACTGAATGGTACAGAGTAGGGCAAGTGCTGAGTAGTGAAGGGTACAGGGGTAGGGGGTTAGTAAGGGGTGTGTAAGGTTTTGTAAGGTTTGATGAAATAGGATATTTGTCAATGTCACAACAAACTCCCATCACCACACGGAGTACCGTGATTGGATAAGCCTGTCTAGAGCAACCAATCCTGGAACGGCAACATGTTTTACTCTAAAGTGGATACATTTGGGGGTGAGGGTAAAGTTGGGGTGTGTAATGTAGGGAAGGAGCCAAAAGAGCCTCAGGGGAGTTATATATATATATATATATATGTACTACAAGAGGAATGATCATCTTGAAATGGAGGATATAATAGAATAGACCAGGCATTCAGACATCTGACCATCCATGTACACACACATCTGCAGTCCCTCCACACACACACACACACACAGAGTGCAGGAGTGCTGCTGGCTTTGCTGCAAGGCCTGTGTGCTCCTCATTGATTGGATGTAAGCCAGGGCTTGGGAGGCAGCCTGAGTGTTTGTCCCTGAATCAAAGCGTCTGATCTCTGTGAGCGGTTGCTGACACAGGGCTCCACACACACTAAAGGTTATCAGTCAATCAGCCTGGGAAATCAGCCCCATCTCTCAGCCTGCAGCACTCTGAGGATGCTGCTGGACACACACACACACACAAAGGCTACACAGCAAACAGATCGTCCAAGACCTGTTGTCCATTCTGCTTTATATTGTATTGTATTTGGTCTGTTTCGAAAACGCTGCACCTAAACAAGCATCGGTGAGGCCTTCAGGAGCTGAACTGATGGCTTTAAGACTATAATAAAACCCCAGTATAGGCTTCGCATTCAGTAGGAGTTAACGGAACAAGATCATTGTTTCCGAGCCATTCTGGAGCATTTCTACTGCTGCATCCGTTCTAAAAAAATAAAATAAACACACCACGCACATCTGAGAGTCAGAGAGGCAGAGAGCGAAAGAAGGAGAGCGAATGAAAAAAAGAGAAAAGAGAGAAAAGAATAAGACAGAGGTGGAGGTGGGATGAGGAGGAGAAAGAAAGAGTGAGAATAATGCAATTTATAGTGGTGAAAAGAGCAATTCTCTCTCTCTCTCTCTCTCTCTCTCTCTCTCTCTCTCTCTCTCTCTCTCTCAGTGACGGCTGGTAAAATAGAAAAGGCTCTGGAGAACCCAGCTTCATCTAACAACCTAAAAGAGAGAGTGTGAGAGACACACCTGTTTTTAGCTACAATGAGCAAGTGTGTGTGTGTGTGTGTATGCAGATGTTTCTCAGAAACAGAAGGCTGCTGGGCATTGTGTGCTTGTGTGTGTGTGTGTGTGTGTGTGTGTGTGTGTGTGTGTGTGTGTGTATCAAATTTACACACTCATATTTTGGGGAATTTTCTTCCTTGTGGGGACCTCCAGCAGGTCCCCACAATGTAAAACATGACATTTTAAGGTGGAGACATGTTTGAATGTTAAGGTTAGGGTTAAGCTACTAGTATTTATTGAAATGTTAATGGTAAGTCCACAGAATGAATCAAAGTATAGGTAATGTCCCCACAATTTACAGATACAAGATTATGTGTGTGTGTGTGTGTGTGTGTGTGTGTGTGTATGTGTGTGGGCTGAAATCACCTCAGAGGAGTTGGAGAGGCAGGTGGACGACTATGAGCACATTATAAATCATATAGACACAGGTACAGGACACATACTGACCACACACACACACACACACACACACACACACACACACACACACACACTCACAAAATAATGGGTGGATCACATGTTAAAAACGCTCACTCTGCCACCCGCCACACAACAGCTCTGGCCCACTTCCGCAAAGACATGGCTGTGTTGGCCATGGTCTCTCTCTCTCTCTCTCTCTCTCTCTCTCTCTCTCTCTCTTCTATTCTATTCTAACAGCCGCCAGCACATGAAGGAGGAGCAGCTCTCCTAAAAATCCCTGCACTCCGTTTCCAGGGGAACAGGGATGTAGCGGAAAGCAGGGTTACAAACAGGGCCACAGTGAAAGAGAAAGTGTGTGTGTGGGGGGTAAGGGGTGAGGAAGGGGGAAAGAGGGAGAGAGAGAAAGAGAGAGGAGGATTAGGTTTGTACACATTATGGTGGTCTCTAAGTTTTGCAAAGGACTGTATTTACAAATTAACGGTGTATATGTGCTCTGTCTCTGTCTCTCTCTGTCACACACACTCTCACACACACACACACACACTGCAGTGAAAGGCTGTTTCATAGAGTTTTGTGCGCTGAAGCGTAGACTGTGCCCTGTGAGCAGTGTGTGTCCTGTTCCAGGCAAATAAGCAACAACTACTCAGCAATATCAGCACAGAACAGAGGACACACTACAGAGAGAGAGAGAGAGAGAGAGAGAGAGAGAGAGAGAGAGAGAGAGAGAGAGAGGGTGAGAGAGAAAGAGAGGGAGAGAGAGAGAGAGAGGGAGAGAGAGAGGGAGAGAGAGAGGGTGAGAGAGAAAGAGAGAGAGAGAGAGAGAGAGAGAGAGAGAGAGAGGGTGTGAGAGAGGGGGGGAGCGAGAGAAAGAGAGGGAGAGAGGGGGAGCGAGAGAGAGAGAGAGAGAGAGAGAGAGAGAGAAGGAGAAAGAGAGGGAGAGAGAGAGAGAGCAGATGTCTGAGCTGATGAAATAGAGCAGGATCTGAACGAGAGGGCAGTAATACTGCTGAGTGTCAGATTGACCGTTCGATTTATTTTCCAGCGCAGCATGTGGTCAGTGATGTTCTAATGAGCTCCGAGACCAGATTCGGAGACCCTCCGCCATCTCCATGTGGCCTTTAATCCAGATCAGTCGTTCACATAAAGGAGAGGACGGTAGAAATACACGCTACATTCCCGTCTTGTTTACATCCATCAATTCTGCACTAATGACTGCCCTAAATTTAACACAAACACACTGTACCTGCACTGTCCTTTCTCCTGGACCACACAGTGAGCCGATCAAAATGAGCCTTTGGCTCTGATTGAGTTGTGAGAAGGGTCTCTAGCCAGCAGACACACACACACACACACACACAGGTGAAGAGACAGATATATAAACACAGACAACTTCAGCTGCTTGGCTGTCCTCCTTTTTTGATTCAAAGGCTGAAACTCAAATATCTTCTTCCACACTGCGTAGTGCACAGTGTAGGTCATAAATTAATCGTGTCTGCACTACAGAACTGCACTGTGTGTCATAATAAAACCATTTATATTTGATATAAACTCCCTATACAATAGCGTCCTTCATTACCACGCTTAATAATCGACTTGCTCTGAACACCACTGTACATTTTCTTGTATTTTCCTTCTAGTATTTGACACTTGTAACTAAGCTACACACTTAATAATCAGACACGGGTTAGAATTAATGTGAAGACATAGTCACAGAGGAACATAAGAAGCTGCTGGTGTTTCTCAGAACAATTGCCTGTCCTCCCCAGAGAGTCCATCACTTCTTCAGGACTGACCCCTGACATGTGGGAGAGGCATAGTCATTGATATAAACTGTAAATATTCCATCAGGGGCAGTGTGGGCAGGCAGGTGTCCAGCGGACTGGAGTGGACAGCTGGGTGTTTTTAGTCTCTATTACTTTAGGCAGAGGCAGGCGGGATGACCCGAAAGCCTTGCCTCACCTCACCTCCCCCCAGCTTCACTAACCAGCCTCAGATCATGGCCAGGAGAATATGGGAATATCGAGGGAGGGGGGGGGGGGGGGGGGGGGGGGCTGGCAGTGGGTGGAAAAGGCAGTGCCAATGTGAGGGACCCTGCCAAGTGTGCAGCTCTTTAAAATGTAAATTGCCCAGAAGAGTGTCAGTGTAGCCGCCTGGACCGCTTTGCTGCTGCTCCACCTCAACGAAACTGACCACATCTGAGACCACCAAGCACAGGCAGCTCACCGTAACCCAACATTCCCGGATCTGGCAGTAGATAGAAGGAGTTAGGGTTTACAAGCATGTACACAGTTTCCACATGGAATAACATACACCACACTGAGTCGATTACTGCCCGGTGCGGCGCTGACCAAACGGCAGGAGCTGGACGTCTGAGATATGGAAGGTTCATAAAGTGATGAATCTAAATTTGAGATAAACCTGAAATGGAAAATCACCAAAATGAGAAGAAACCTTTTCAGGGTTTAGTCAAAGTGTGGTGGAGGACCAGTGCATGTCTGGGGATGCTATGACATCATCTGGAGTGGATGACCGGTGTTTGATCAAAGGCTGATGTGAAAAACCAAACGTGAACAACTCATTTGTAGCCCCCCTGGTGATTGTTTGATTGGGCAAACGTTAAATCTCTGGCAAGATAATGACTCTAAGTACACCGCAAAAAGAACAGACCTACTTTGTAAATCAAGCTGTGAAAATGCTTCAACAACAAATATATTGCTGTAAACCTATAAAAGTGCAGCCATCCTGGAGCAGTGGGCAATGGAGGTGTTGTCTGAGGGCACAACACAAAAAAAATAGTCTCCTGTGCAGGCCCCTGGACCAATCATCATTCCTCCAGCAGCGAGGGACAGAATTTACAGTGGAGCTCATCTGTAGGAGGCGCTGTTGGTTCCCACAGCACACACACACACACAGTACCCCATTAACATAGAAGGGTTTTTGGTGAATCAATCTGTATCGGTTGTATTTTTGAAACCACTGGTTATGGGAGGAGTCATCAGTGGGCGGTTCCTAAATCAGGATCTTGTGTCTGATTGGCTGTAGATGCTTGTCCTCTGTAGATGCTCTCCTGACCAAGTGGATCGTATGGACTTTTCTGCCGCATGAATATCATTCTGACCGACCACTGCTTGGTTTATTGGGGAATTATAGTCTGAGTTCTGACCTTCCAGGGCTTTTTCAGAATCTGAGCCCCTAAAGCAGTAAAATGTGACATCGTGTACAAGAGCTTTCAACTTCTAACTTCTTCTACATGCGATTTGTGAAGAACACTGAAGATAAACTGGAACAACTGAGAGAAACTAAAGGCATGGAAGCAACGGGAGATAGAAGCGTAGAGATGAAAATGTTAGAAGGTTTGAAAAAGAGTAGTTCTCCAATTTTACTTGCCTTAAAAATATACACCATTCCACATGAATAATATGCATTCCCTCAACAAAATCACTGCCAAAACCAAGTAAACTCCAAGTCAAAGCTGTGCTGATATGATTTATTCATGTGGAAACGATGCCCGGAGCTCAGTGGCTCTTCCAAACTCTAGTTAAATCCAAACATCATTTAGGGGAGGATTGTAAGTTTTGTGGGAAAGGCTCCAGTTTTAATATGGAAGGAATGGCCACAGGCTTGGAGCAGTTAAACACGGACATATGCCATGTGACACTACACCCTTAACACAGCCGAGGAGAGAGGAACTCTGAGCCAAAAGACCCCACCACCGCTATTGATTTTCTAACTGCAAGGTGAAACATTTGCACGTTGATCGTGCGGCTTTTGGCACTTTCCCTTCTCTCTATCAGAGGATGGCGTGCTGCTCCAGGGGCCTGTCTGGACTGGATGGTGGATTAACCCTTAAATGTGTGGTCTTTCTTTTCTTTTCTGCCCATTATTCTCAGTTCACCGCTTCATAAACCTAGGATGAGTCGACATACAAGCTGCCCTTAACGTCACTGTTAAAATGCATTGATATTTCATAATATATAAAGCCATTCTTTGAGCAAAACCTCAAGAAGGCATTGTAAAGAAAACAAATAAATAAATTCATTCTGAGACATGAGCTGCCGCTGGTGACTCAGACAGACTTCGACAGCATATGGCGCTTTTATTGCTCCCCTGTGGCTTAAAAAAAAAAAGCACCATATTCTCTCCAGCACAGAAAGAGTTAAACCTTGTTTGTTTATTGTTTCTGAGTTGTTTTACAGACACAGCTCCACTGTAATGCGAATTAAAAGCTGTTGTTTGGGACTAACTTTGATTCGATCATTGTGTCTGGTGTGTAACTGCATTCAAGGCAACGGCTTTAACAGTAAATGTATTATTAAATTCTCCTCAACGCTGACCGTGCTTCAGAAGTCGTGTTATTTCACACAGGTTTTGTTTGAAGCACAAGCCACACATGCCATTGTCTCATCGTATTGTTTCGGTGAAAACCTGATCAGGCTGACCCTGAGCTCGCAGTGTTCAACAGATTCCTGGAGAATATTTTTTATCCTGCTCTGTTTTGGCTTGGAGTTGTTCAGTATAGCTGATTTTTATGTAAATGTGAGCTGTGAAGGTGAATCTCAAATGTCTCCTTCCACCCTAGGTAGTGCACAATGTAGGTCATAAAATAGTAGTTTCTGCAGGCAAAATAGTGTACTCCATTCATCCATCCATTGTCTGTAACCCTTATCCAGTTCAGTGTCGCGGTGGGTCCAGAGCCTACCTGGAATCATTGGGCGCAAGGCGGGAATACACCCTGGAGGGGGCACCAGTCCTTCACAGGGCCACTCACACACTCACACCTATGGTCACTTTTTTGAGTCGCCAATCAACCTATCAGCATGTGTTTTTGGACTGTGGGAGGAAACCGGAGCACCCGGAGGAAACCCACGCAGATACGGGGAGAACACACCACACTCCTCACAGACAGTCACCCGGAGGAAACCCACGCAGATACGGGGAGAACACACCACACTCCTCACAGACAGTCACCCGGAGGAAACCCACGCAGATACGGGGAGAACACACCACACTCCTCACAGACAGTCACCCGGAGGAAACCCACACAGACACAGGGAGAACACACCACACTCCTCACAGACAGTCACCCGGAGGAAACCCACACAGACACAGAGAGAACACACCACACTCCTCACAGACAGTCACCCGGAGGAAACCCACGCAGACACAGAGAGAACACACCACACTCCTCACAGACAGTCACCCGGAGGAAACCCACGCAGACACAGGGAGAACACACCACACTCCTCACAGACAGTCACCCGGAGGAGACCCATGCAGACACAGGGAGAACACACCACACTCCTCACAGACAGTCACCCGGAGCGGGAATCGAACCCACAACCTCCAGGCCCCTGGAGCTGTGTGACTGCGACACTGCTGCACCACCGTGCCGCTCCTGGATTAAAACAATCTACAAAAATATTTAACTAGATTAATTAAGCTACTGCTGCCTCGCAGTGTGTGGTATGTTATGACTCTACATTGAGCTGCTAGAGAGCAATGAGGGGTGAATGGATAGACGTGTAAACCCTCTCCTCTGTAATACAGGAATCTGTTGATGTGTGGGCCATGTGGGTGTATACTGTGGGTTGTATCAGATTAAAGGACTGGGAATTTCTGTTGTGTAAAACATCATCAGCTCAGACTATGTGTCCATCCGTGTGGAAATCAATTGTGCCGTGACTATGGTGACCTTCATCCATCAGTACAGGAACACTGATGCTGATTTCAGAGTGTCTCTGTGTGTGTGTGTGTGTGTGTGTGTACTCCTATGGTAATGCCTTGAGCTCATATCTGTGACGCAGCACTATACCACAGCCTTCAAAAAACTGTTCATATCGCAAATGAGTTGCTGTGCATGGACAAGACGGTGGGTAATCTCTGGCTTTAGTGCTGCAGCATACACACACACACACACACACACACACACACACACTGCAGGCAGAGAGCAGAGAAACAACCGCAGCATCTCAATCAGCTCCAAAACCTCCTCCACAACATACTGTTAGACTGCCTGCAGATGGGCATGATGGCTCACTTTCTCTCTCTCTCTCTCTCTCTCTCTCTCTCTCTGTATGTACTGCTGGCATTAGAGCAGTAAGGCTCTGGATGAACAAATCAAACAGAGAAACTGGGACTGGGGCTAATGAGAGAGAGAGAGAGAGAGAGAGAGAGAGAGAGAGAGAGAGAGAGAGAGAGAGAGAGAGAGTTGAATTTTTTTTTTGCTGGTGTAGAGTGGATCAGACACAGCAGTGCTGCTGGAGTTTTTAAACCCCTCAGTGTCTGGACCGAGAACAGTCCACCGACCAAAAACATCCAGCCGACAGCGTCCTGTGTCACTGATGAAGGACTAGAGGACGAGCGACACACACTGTGCAGCGACAGATGAGCTACTGTCTCTGACTTTACATCTTCAAGGTGGACCAACGAGGGAGGAGTGTCTCACAGAGTGGACAGAGAGTGGACACAGGGTTTAAAAACTCCAGCAGCACTGCTGTGTCTGATCCACTCTACACCAGCACAACACACACTAACACACCACCACCACGTCAGTGTCACTGCAGCGCTGAGAATGATCCACCACCACGTCACACCTGCTCTGTGGCTGATGGGTGAATACATCATTAAAGGTGACATGTCTTTGTTTGTGGGTGCTGGGGTCAGAGATAAAGGGTAGAATCTGCTCTCCAACTCCAGCCCTCGCCACCGGTTGCCAAATATAGCACGTCTGAAATCCCCTGTCTGGTTATTTGGTCATCACTGAGGGTGTATTGATCTGAGGCTGTGGCTGATGGTGGAGGTGACCTTTTGTTTGAGAGTAATTGCTCTATTAGGGGCTTTATGGGGCTCGTGCTGAGGACCCTCAGACCGTTATCTTTCCTGGAAGAATAACGGCCTCGCATCAGCCTCAACATATCAGGGTCTCAACCTTTTCCACACTGTGACCAGATTTTAGAGCAGATAAACATTTTGTGACCACTCCCTCGTCCGGTAATTCTGTAGAGTTCAGACAAAGAAGGCGAGGAATGAGACTTCGGTGTGTATTTCTCGCATGGTGCCATTTCTCCTTTCATTCATTCATTCATTATCTGTAACCGCTTATCCAGTTCAGGGTCGTGGTGGGTCTAGAGCCTACCTGGAATCATTGGGCGCAAGGCAGGAATACACCCTGGAGGGGGCGCCAGTGCTTCACAGGGGAACACAGACACACACACATTCACTCACACACACACACCTACGGACACTTTGGAGTCGCCAATCCACCTACCAACGTGTGTTTTTGGACTGTGGGAGGAAACTGGAGCACCCGGAGGAAACCCACACGGACACGGGGAGAACACACCACACTCCTCACAGACAGTCACCTGGAGGAAACCAACATAGACACAGGGAGAACACATCACACTCCTCACAGACAGTCACCCGGAGGAAACCCACGCAGACACAGAGAGAACATACCACACTCCTCACAAACACTCACCCGGAGGAAACCCACGCAGACACAAGGAGAACACACCACACTCCTCACAGACAGTCACTCGGAGGAAACCCACGCAGACACAGGGAGAACACACCACACTCCTCACAGACAGTCACCCGGAGGAAACCCACACAGACTCAGAGAGAACACACCACACTCCTCACAGACAGTCACCCGGAGGAAACCCACGCAGACACAGGGATAACACACCACACTCCTCACAGACAGTCACCCGGAGGAAACCCACGCAGACACAGGGAGAACACACCACACTCCTCACAGACAGTCACCCGGAGGAAACCCACGCAGACACAGGGAGAACACACCACACTCCTCACAGACAGTCACCCGGAGGAAACCCACGCAGACACAGAGAGAACACACCACACTCCTCACAGACAGTCACCCGGAGGAAACCCACGCAGACACAGGGAGAACACACCACACTCCTCACAGACAGTCACCCGGACCGGGAATCGAACCCACATTTCTCCTTAAAAGATTTTTAATTTATCTTTTCATCTGTATTTTTCTTTTCATCCCTGCTGTCCACATCATGTCTGAGGACACCTCTCTCTATGAATTTGCTGCTGTCTGTGTCTCTGAGCAGGGGAGTTCATGTTTCTCATTCAACATAAACAATGTCCGTTCAACTACTGACCAATCAGAGTCGTTGCGGTGCGTTGATGCGATGCGTTACGTTACCACAGGCTGCGGCGTAGGGTTCGTGTTGACGCGTTGCCTATGGCGTAGGCTCGACACAAAAGTATAAATTGATCTTAACTGACGCTCTCATCTGAAGGTCTAACACAAATAAACAAAGATGGCCGCTCCCTTGCTGTCACAGAATGAAAAGGTGAATAAGGAGGAAGTGTGGAAATCTGCTACTGTAGCTCTACAGCAACTGTGACGGCTGGGATTAAGAATAAAAGACTGAAAGAAAGAGAGAGAAAGAGAGGGATTAAAAATGAAAGCGTGAAGGAGAGAGAGAGAGTGAAAGAGAGAGAGGGAGAGAGAGAGAGAGAGAGAGAGAGAGAGAGAGAGAGAGAGAGAGAGAGAGAGAGAGAGAGAGAGAGAGAAGAGTGAAGGAGACTGATAGAGCTCATTGCTTCTGAGGTCACTGTGAAGGAAGTTGGTCAGCGGTGTGTTACAGAGCTCTGTACAGAGTGGATTATAAAAGAGGTGTGTGTGTGTGTGTGTGTGTGTGTGTGTGTGTGTGTGTGTGTGTGTGTGTTCATTGGCTGGTCTGATTACACTAAGCTGTGCAAAGCTTTAGAGCTGAATAATGGAGGGCTTTACCTCCACTGTCTATAAACTCTCGCTCAACAGATTACACTAAACCTGAGCACGTACAGGTGTGTATGTGTGTGTGTGTGTGTGTGTGTGTGGTGCATGTGTGTGTGTGCTACCTCCATTTATTTATTCATTCAACAGTCAAAACATGACAAATAAAGGTGTATATACACACACTACTGTGCAGAAGTCTTAGGCACCTAAGATAGTGATATATTTAAACTAATGCCTTCTCAGTGAGTGTGGGGCTTGTATAAAGTTATATAATCACACTAAATACAAACAAATAATAACATAAAACTAATAAGAAATATCTATTTTCTATAAAGTAGTAGGTGAGAGTGAGTTTGAAGAATAATGTTTTGTTCAGATTCTCCCTGATTTGCATGAATCATTATTTAAAATCATTATTTATTAACCGATAAAACTAGGTACCGGATGATAACCTCAAATAATACGGACTCCACGACACATTCACACACAGAGTATCACACTGGAGTAACGTGATTGAGTTTATTCTAATGTTGGGCTCTATTTGTTGTTGTTTTTTTAGCGAATAAACACTTACTGCTCAGATAAGAGTCGTCACTCTACGCCACGCAACGCAGACGACAAGCACCAACTCTCCATCTGTAAAATCTCCAGCTGCAGCAGAGATCACGTTTGTTTTTATCCGACTCACGACGGCAGCTCGTAAAATGACGCCGTGGTCTTTTGAAGAGGTTCAAACGCTCCTTGGATCGGTGGCCGACGAAAGAATCCAGCGAGAGCTGGACGCTGCAACAAGGAAGGAACAAACTCTACTGATCTGTCTGAACTGATGACGGAGCTGTGTTCAGTCCCAAACAACAACAACAACAACACGCCGATACACCATGAGTAAACACCGCTTAACGTTACCGCCGCCGTTGTTGTGCTTTCAAAATCCTGCTGTTCCCCTTAGAGACAAGGGTTAGAGATGACAACGGATACATTTCAGGAGGAAGGAGCTGTGGGAGTGGGGACGTGACCAAGTAGCAAAGTCCAGTAGAGTCCAGGTGAGTTGAGAATTAGAGCTGAGTTAAGCTTAGGTCGAGGGTGAGGGTAAATACTAATGTTTAAAAGTAAGCTAAGTCTCATGAACGTCAGTGCAGTCCTCATAATGCATGGAAACAAACCTGTGTGTGTCTGTGTTTAAGGGTCAGCAGGAGTCTTTTATCAGAATCTGGAGAGTCAGTCCAGCCTCAATAATTAAAGGCGCAGATAAAGCAGCTTTCTGCCCTGAGCCCACAGCCGTCTCTGCCTTTTACCCCCGACTTCAACGGCTCCAGAACAAAAGCCCCCTCAAACACAGCGATCAGGAGAAGAAAGCATTTATCGACTTCCTCTGCATGAAATATTCCTGCGCACGAGCTCAGGAGGTGATTCAGAGCCATGCAAAAGTCACGGTGCATTACTGAGGAGTGCATTATTGAAGAGTGTGTCAACATCAATGCCTTTTAAAAAAAATTGGAGTAAACAAAAGGCAAACAACTGACCGCAGCTTCGAAACAGAACTGAATAACAAAGGACAAGACCCCCACGGGACCCCCACAGAACAGGTGTGGTGTGGTGGTGGATCATTCTCAGCGCTGCAGTGACACTGACGTGGTGGTGGTGTGTTAGTGTGTGTTGTGCTGGTGTAGAGTGGATCAGACACAGCAGTGCTGCTGGAGTTTTTAAACCCTGTGTCCACTCTCTGTCCACTCTGTGAGACACTCCTCCCTCGTTGGTCCACCTTGTAGATGTAGAGTCAGAGACAGTAGCTCATCTGACGCTGCACAGTGTGTGTCGCTCGTCCTCTAGTCCTTCATCAGTGACACAGGACGCTGTCGGCTGGATGTTTTTGGTCGGTGGACTGTTCTCGGTCCAGACACTGAGGGGTTTATAAAATCCAGGAGACACTGCTGTGTCTGATCCACTCTACACCAGCACAACACACACTAACACACCACCACCACCACGTCAGTGGGGGTTCTGAGCATTGAAGACTAGGGTTATAGAGTGTGAACAATGTAGGCATGGATGTAGAATCCAAGATGTGGTTTTAATGTTAACGGCTGATTTCATTTACTCCTTTGTGGGCGGAGCTAGGGAAGGTCAATAGGAAGCGGGTCATTTGGGCATTCTCTTTACAGATTTACAGACAAGGTGAAATTCAGATCGTTTTTATGGATTTCTTTCATGGATGACTGGCAACCCCAGCTGCCAGCGAGAGTCAGCGAGCAGAGAGAGAGGGATACAGAGATCATTAACGTCACTCATGAATATCATAAATGAGTGATGGCCATCATCATCAGCCATTCATTATCAGATTTAATTCCTGAATGCGGAGAGGGCCACGGGGGCACGGCTCTGAACGAGGGGGAATCTGAATGCCTCTTTCATGCGTCAGACAGCAAACTCTCCTCAAGTGTGTGTGGTGTGAGGGTGTGTGAAGACGAGTGTGTGAAAGAAACTGTGATCAATAAAATAGGACACTTTTAACAACCAGAAAAAATCAGGTCTGAATAAATCTGTCACCCATAACAACATCTTCCATAACCACTTCATCCTGTTCACTGTCACCCACAATCACACACAGTGCCACACACTCACCCATTCACTCACACACTCACCCAGTCACTCACACATTCACACCTGTGGACAGTTTCACACACTCACCCAGCCACTCACACATTCACCCAGTCACTCACGCACTCACACCTGTGGACAGTTTCACACACTCACCCAGTCACTCACAATCACCCATTCACTCACACATTCACGCTTTCATTCACACACTCATCCAGTCACTCACACATTCACACCTGTGGACAATTTTACACACTCACCCACTCACTCACACGCTCACCCATTCAGTCACACACTCACCGAGTCACTCACACCCACCCAGTCACTCACATATTCACCTGTTCACTCACACACTCACACCTGTGGACAGTTTCACACATTCACCCAGTCACTCACACACTCACACCTGTGGATGGTTTCACACATTCACCCAGCCACTCACAATCACCCATTCACTCATACACGCACCCAGCCACTCACACACTCACCCAGTCACTCACAAACTCACACCTCTGGACAGTTTCACACTCACCCTGTCACTCACACATCCACACCTGTGGACACTTTTACATAATCATCCAGTCACTCACACACTCACCCAGTCACTCACACACTCACACCTGTGGACACTTTTACACACTCATCCAGTCACTCACGCACTCACCCATTCACTCACACACTTACACCTGTGGACAGTTTCACACACTCACCCAGTCACTCACACACTCACCCAGTCACTCACACACTCACACCTGTGATAAGATGAAGTGGACAGGGCAGACTCTACACATACAGTGTTTGACTTGTGTCAAACTACCACTAACAAAGAAGTGGGTTGCCAAATATTCGTAAAGAATTTGGTATTACCTATTCATAATAACTGTTCACTAATGTGCTTATAATGGTTAATCAATTATTAAACAACAACATAATTTAATTCATTAGTCACACAAAATGTGAGGTGGGAAGAAGTAATGTTCATATTAGGATATTTATTTTTGTTTAAAGTTTGTTACAGAAGTTAGTGCTTAATTTATTACTGAGGCTAGTCTGTGGCACACACACACACACACACACAACAGGTAGAGAATCATGGAAAGGCTCTGCAAGGCTTAAGAAACAAAGAGAGCTGAAAAGATATCTCCAGGGAGAGAGAGAGAGAGAGAGAGAGAGAGAGAGAGAGAGAGAGAGATGAAAAAAGAAGCGAGCACATCTGTGACCAGTGTCTAGACACGATGCTCTGTAATGTCTGTGTCCGATTGGCTCCTCCAGCACAGACCCCGTATCCCACTCACACAGCTCTGGGCTTTGCTTCAATTCACATTCTTCACACTCATGTTCTCTCTCTCTCTCTCTCTCTCTCTCTCTCTCTCTCACACACACACACACACACACACACACAGATTTTATATTTTGTCAGCACACACTCATATAAAGTGTTGTGCAAAGGTTAGAGATCAGCTTCCACTGCTTTAATTTCCCGTCAAAACAAGAACTCCAGAAATTTCTCTTTAGTAAAAAGAGACCAGAGCCCAGACCTCAGCGTCACTAAAAGTGTATGGGATTAATCTGAACATAGGAAGCAGAAAATGCAACCAGCTTCTAAGACTGAACTTCTGGCAGTGGCTCCTAGGGGTCGGACACAGGGGGCGCTCTACAGAAACCTCAAGCCAGGAGGCAGGGTCCAGAGCTGAACTATCAGTGAGGATTTAGCAAGCCACTCCTCTCCAGCTTCCAGGAACTAGGGTCACACCACTGGGAATTGTGACCTCACAAACCTGGGCTGGTTTTGTAGCTTAGTTTTGATTCACATACTTTTTCAAGATGACAGGGGTGTGTCATTTCACTGTGGCACCGTGTCCGGGACGTGCTCTTACCTTGTGCTCAAATATTCAAAGTAGGCTCTGGACCTACCACAACCTTGACCCGGATGAAGGGGTTATGGCAAATGAATGAATGAGTGAATGAATGGCAGATGCGCTGCAATCTTTTCTTACATAAGAAACACAGTCCATGAGGCAGGAGCTAGATTTGTGTTTACAGTGAAACAGAAGTTAAAGGCTGGATTGGAGTCCTTCTGTTTGAGCAAGAAATAGTTGAGGTCACTACCTGCTTTACATTTTTGTGGTCAACACTTGCTGTGAATATTTGGCAGCCCAATCTTTATCAAAGCCCCATTCGTGAACAACTAAAGCGTATCGAGTCGATACCGGACCAGGCTTTGAGTGGTCTTTACTTGTAGAAGGTCTTCCTTTCCTCTTAGCATCTCTGAGCGTAGGTCAACATTTTCCTGTCTCTATCGCAGTGTCCATGACTCCCTAAAGCAGCCCGGATAAAGAGAGCCAAGCCAAGCGCTTCTGACTACAAAGCGCAAGCCTTGTTAACATAGAGTGGGCATAGAAACGAGGGCGAAGGGTCGCACTTAGCAACGTCTTTGTGCCACATCGCTCTCACACGGCTTGATGCTTTTTAATCAGCTCTGGTTCACTCGTTATCTCCGCTCTATAGATTCACTCGCCTGCATTTTCATGCCTTCTATTGACTGAAGCAGTCGGCTGACAATGAGCCGACCGTCTGCTCTGGTCCAAACGTGCCACCGCCGCCCTTTCTTCCATAACTCAACAAGCCTCACGGGGCCCGGGTAGTGTTTTACTTTCTAAGAACCAATTTATCTGCAAAATCGAAACAGGCGTGAAGGTTTTTTCCCTCCCTCTCTCCGGGTTCCCGCTCTGGAATTGAGATGCGAGGTTGGTGCCGGTGCTAGACGAGGAAGAGGAGGTGGAGAGGAGTTGCCAGAAAGATTATGCACATGTTTCCTTTTGGAAAAACCCAGATTTACCTATTGACAGCCTGCTCCCACCAAAGCAAACAGTGGAACATCAGGCTTGTTGTGTTGGAAGGAATCCAAGCATCTCTGACTGGGTCCAAGAGGAGAGTTAAGCCCTGTTCTGAAGATAAATATTAGTTGCAGGCTCAAGCACCAATCAGCTAACCAACCGTGTGCCATAGGTCCCTCAGCGGTCAGCCAAACCCAAGTTATCCAATCAACAGTCATCAAATATCAGTAAAAAACTGGCTCCTTATTTTACAAATATCGGTTCCCTAAAGAATTAGAATTAGAATCACTTTATTGGCCACAGACGAAGTTGTTCTCTGCGTTTAACCCAATCTGTGTAGTGAACATACATTTACACACACACACTAGTGAACACTAGGGGGCAGTGAGGAAACATGTCCAGAGCGGTGGGCAGCCCTAGCCCTAGGGGTTAGATTCTTTGCTCAAGGGCACTTCAGTCATGACCTGCCAGCTCTAGGAATTTAACCGGCAACTTTCCGGTTACCACCAGGCCATGGCTGCCCATAAAGTACCCTCTTTGTACCCTCCAGTGTAACATACGCTGTGCACCCTGGGAAGGGTGCTGGATGGTCTTTCAATGGATTTGATATTTTCGATGACTGTGGTTGCCAGCTTGGCCCCTTGGGCCCTCTATTCCAATGACCAGCCACTGAAACCCCTTTTTACCAATCACAAGCCAAGAATTCATTACTCCATCGTCAGTTGTCCAATCACCAGTCTGCCTTATTATTGGCTTCTCATGCGCAATCGTGAGAGACAACCAGGAACTCACCAGAGGGGTCCCTCGAGTCTCAGAGCTCCTCTCAGGGGCTGGATCTGGGTCAAGTAGAACCCTACGGTCGAACCGACCAATCACAAGTCTCCAAAACACCACTCTCGAACTGATCTGAACGACTAGATCAGATTTCACACTGGTTCCTAATGGCTGATGATGACAAACCTTTCCCAGTCCTCGAGCAAGACACACAACCTCCTTCCAAGATGCAGAACACAAACCACTTGGCAATGACGATATTTGGCAAGGCCACAGTACCAGCGCCACGCATCTGTAATTTTTGCGGTGCTCATGGAGACAAAATCCATGCTCTAGAGTCCGCGCAGTGACTCACCCGGCTGTGATATCCACACGGAGGCTCGTGAATCCGCTCATAAACGAGTTCATTACCACACAGCCTGGGACATAATAGCCAGGAGAGAGAGGGAGCGAGCGAGAGAGCGAGGAGGGAGGGAGAACTCCTCAGCCAGGCAATGAGGAACCAGATGGAGTTCAATTAGAGCCATTATTACTCATAACAAGACAAGCAAATACTCTTCAGAGGCTCGGGTCAATGCTGTGCATCTATCTACACGAGCACAGGGATCGGGAACAGCTAAAACGACTGATTACGAAGGCTCATATCTGCGCGGCGAGGGCTTTAGCTAAGCCTGTTTGGCTGCTGCATTATTTAGTTTATTACCGGGTTAATACAGACCCTGTCCCTTCACTTTTTCCCCCACTGGTTTGGTCCTTCAAGATCCAGATGCAGAACTGGTCAGTTTCCCACAAAGAGAGATCAGTAAGGAGTTTGTTTGTTTGTTTGTTTGTTTGTTTCTGAATATGAATGAGCGTATATCAAGTGAAGCATTCTTGCAGAAGACATTTGCTGCTTGAACAGAGTCCAGACAACAGCAGCATGCTGCCAAATTCCACACCTCTGGCTCTCAAAGCGGAAAGTAAAACGGCCGCCGATATTCCAGTCGGATTGTGGAGGCATGAGATCTGAGGCCGTTACTGAGGCCTGAGGATCTGTCGGTCAGTTCAGACGGATTGATGGAGCTTCAAGGTGATGGTTTGTGGTCAGGGGATGGTCAGTCTGGTCAATGCGCTGATAAAGATTAGCAATGCCGAGTGATCAATGAGTTCTCTTGATGTCACAAGGAGAACAAACCTGGTTCTAGGTGGATAACGCTTCTTGACAGGCTTCTGATTTTTTTTTGTTATGCTTTATTTGTGTCTATTGTTGTCTGGGATAAACATTTTGTGAGTTAGGGTTGGCGTTCTGAATCCTGGACAGAGCTTACAAGAGCATCACCCATAAAAACATCAACAGACCATATTCTGAGATTTCTATGAGGCAAATGACTTGCTGTTAGATGTTTTCGACAATTTTGTGCAGGTGGAGTGGGTCGACAGTGGTTCCTGCACGTCACCTCACACTGAACATCCATCCATCCATTATCTGTACCGCTTATCCAATTTTAGGGTCGCGGGGGGTCCAGAGCCTACCTGGAATCACTGGGCGCAAGGCGGGAATACACCCCGGAGGGGACGCCAGTCCCCCACAGGGCAACACAGACACACACACACCCACTCACACACTCACACCCACGGACACTTTCAAGTCGCCAATCCACCTGCAACGTGTGTTTTTGGACTGTGGGAGGAAACCGGAGCACCCGGAGGAAACCCACGCGGACACGGGGAGAACACACCAACTCCTCACAGACAGTCACCCAGAGCGGGAATCGAACCCCCAACCTCCAGGTCCCTGGAGCTGTGTGACTGCGACACTACCTGCTGCGCCACCGTGCCGCCCCACACTGAACAATCTTTGGTCATCCATCACATTTTCCTCTGCTCTGGACCAATCACAATCTACTTGCCGTTATCTGATCAGAACTAACCCAAAGAAATCCTTTGGGGATCCTCACAAAAACCCCACAAGCCCCACAGCATGGTTCTCCCCCTAGCCTCAGAACGCCCGCTTTCAGCGACTGTTCCTTTAAATGATAATGAGCCGCTCGCTGTTCACCCCGACCCCGAGCGCACAGCAGTGAGGAGCGAGGAGCAGAAGCTCTGGTTTTTAGCCATTTTCACTCTGTTCTCTTTCTTCTCCGTTCTCGTTTTCTCTGTTTTTACTCAGTGTTATTTCTCTGCACTCGTTGTGTCTGTTTTGCTGCATTTAACCTTGTCTTAGCGCTCTCACGTTAACATGAGTCCTGCACTGTGATTGGACAGATTCAGATAAGGGGGCGGGGCCATTCTAAAGTCTCAGCACTCGACATCAAAAATGGAGCAGAATCACAACGGCTCGTTTTTTTTTTATTGTCTTGTGCAGCTTGTGAAGCTTCCACTTCATACATCTGTATTGTACTACTACTTCTCCTATGGTGCATTTAAGATTGACATATGCAAATGAGCCATGTTCGGATTGGCTGCCCAGAACTGTTCTGTAAACATTCAGTTAAATTCAGACTCAACTGCTAAGCGATTTGAGATCATAGAGACTTCAGCCACACCTTTGTGTGTTTACCTTTTTTGGGAGGTGGGTGGGGCCAAATGGAAGCTTCAAATTATGCTAATGCCTTTGTGGTTGTGACATCACATACTGTTGCTCTGCATCATATTCAAGGGTTGAATTGTGCTTTTTGTAACTTTATCTTCATCTTTATCAAATTCTCATTAAAGGAGAAAAAAAAAGGAAAGGAAAGAAAGGAGAAGTCAGCGTTCCACCCTCAAGTCCTCACTTTAATAAGAGGAAGAGGTAGGAAGAAGGAGGGGGTGGAGGTATAAATTCCGCTATTAAGAGTCGGATACCTTGACTTATTTAACGCTGCAGGTACGCACCGGCCTGACGTATCACTCTGCTCAAATAGAATAAGATCAATATCCCTCCCTTCCCTCTCATTTCCTCCCCGTCTCCTGAGGGAAGAATTACAGTTTTATGGCAGCGGAAAATCACTTCGGTGCCAGAGCCACGCAAGAGAACGCGTTGTGCCACCTGCCAAATCCACGCCGCACATTCGTCTTATCCCATCCCCATCAGCACCAAAGCAGAGGAACAGAGGAACACAGAGGAACACAGCCAAGTGAAAAGTGCAGTGTGACTGTGTTTATTTAATACTACTCAGCTGAGAAGTGCACATTTTGCAAAGGTATTTGCACGTAATATACCATTAATACGTACCTACTATGAAATTACATACTATATATACATTAAACATCTCCCCAACGCACAATCACTTTCAGGTTCAATGCCAAAGTGTGGGCTATGGGGGAGAAAGCCCCTCACAAGACTCTACACGCCACTGAATTATCCCAGAACGATTCACCTTACGTCCAAAAGTATGTGGACACCTACAAATCAACAAGCAGTTGACCAACAAAGGCAAAGGGGGCCTTCTCCTGCCTGGAAAGGGTTAACGCTGCTGTGCAGTCTAAGCTCCAGAGCCTCAGCGTTTCAATTAGAGGAAGAGAACAGGGTCTGATCCCTCACTCCCTCCGTTTAATTGCGGGAGGTCGATAAGGCGAGGCAATGAGTACAAGGACACAC
>NC_089809.1:3477102-3484602 GCF_029633855.1 Hoplias malabaricus
ACACACTCTATCAGATTGGTTCTACCAGAGAGCGAGTCGAGTCTGTCCTGAGTTCCTGCTCCTCACTGATACAGAGAAGCTCCAGTATGTACTGGGAGAGAAGGAGGAGCTGATCCCACACGCAGCCAAATATGTGACAGACTGCCACAACCTGAGGGACAACCAGTGTGGTCAGTCAACAGTGTAACTAATTATTACTGAATATTACTGATTATTAATGATTATTAAACATCTATATTGTCTCCATGCTCTTATTTTCCTTTTCTTATTTAATTATCATTAATCTTGTAAATATCATTTCCTGTTGTTGTAATTGTATCTGTATCTATATGTTTATGTATTTTCTGTACTATGCTTTAGCAACAGTGGTATTGTATTACATTCATGCCAATAAAGCACTGCTGAACTGAACTGAACTGAGAGAGAGAGTGAGTGAGAGAGAGAGAGAGAGTGAGAGTGAGAGAGAGAGAGAGAGAGAGGTGAGAGAGAGAGAGAGAGAGAGAGAGTGAAAGAGAGAGAGAAAGTGAGAGACAGAGAGAAAGAGAGAGAGAGAGAGTGAGAGACAGAGAGAGAGAGAGTGAAGAGAGAGAGAGAGATAGAGAGAGTGAGAGAGAGAGAGAGTGAAAGAGAGAGAGAGAGAGAGTGAAGAGAGAGAGAGAGAGAGGAGAGAGAGAGAGAGAAAGTGAGAGAGAGAGAAAGTGAGAGACAGAGAGAGAGAGAGAGAGAAAGAGGAGAGAGAGAGAGAGAGAGAGAGAAAGAGAGAGAGAGAGAGAGAGAGAGAGAGAGAGAGAGAGAGAGAGATGACTCAGAGGAAGTTCTTGTGGAAGTGTCCAAACACAAATCCCCCGATACTGTCCGGCCGCTCATTGTTTATCTGCTGTGTTTATAAATTATGATCAGACTTTTCTCCCTCAGCTCTCGTTAAAGTGGTCCTAATTCTCCCAGAGAGAGTAGCCCCTCCCAAAATCATTGAGAGTCTGCGGGACGGAGTGGGTGGAGCCAACTTTACCAGAAACAACGTCCACTCATTTGGCCCATGTCGTTTTTGATAACACACCAAAGAAATGGCTGTATTGAAAATCCTCTCACCACATCTACATCCTCCACTGATCATCCTCCACTGAGAAAGTAGTCCTTCTGTTGCTTTGCATACTTTATTAGCCCCCCTTTACTCTGTACGTCACCAGTCAGGACCTCCACAGGACCACAACAAAACATGAAGCCTAGTACCTCATCTGTGTGCAGTGACACTGAGGGGTTTAAAAACTCCAGCATCACTGCTGTGTCTGATCCACTCGTACCAACACGACGCCACAATGTCGGTGTCACTGCAGAGCTGAGAATGATCAGGGGGGTTCACACTGACTTTTGACTACTGTCTCTGTATACGTGAGATTCTATTAGAAGTAGACCAGGTAAGTCCTTTCTCCTCTAAAGCTCATTTTGGAGAAACAGCTTTGCCTTTTTGGACAGCAGTGAGTCTAAACGAGCCCTGAGTTTCTGGAGCAAATCTGAGCTCGTTTGTGGTGTTGTCTTTCAGGGTCTGGACGGTTCTGGTGGGCCGGGTCCAGTTCTGTGATGCCGAGTCCCACAGCTGCTTCATGGCAGCTATGTGAGTTTTCTGGACGACAAGAGCACTGGATAGAAACAGTGGACTTTGTTACTGTACACGATGGGGCCAACAGTTTGTACACACTCATGCACCCAGCGTTTCTTCTGGAACGAAGGGCATTGGACAGGACTTTGCTTCTGCAGCAACAGCCTCTACTTTTCTGAGATGTAGAGGGGCCATTGCTGTGCGGAGTTGATGGCACAAATCCACATAAACATTAGTGAGGTACTGATTAATTCCAAAGCTCCAGATCATCCAGGTTTCGGATGGTGGCCCACAGCTGCACGGCTCCACAGCCCAACGCAGGGGGCTTTATGCCACTCTCGCCGGCACTTGGCTTTGGGTATGATTGTGTAGGCTCATGTCCAGCTGCTCCAGAGAGTGTGAGTAAAAGTAACAGGTCACTCCACTCTCCCTCATGTGCTCGAGGCTGGAACTGTGTCCTTGTTAAGGGAGTAATGAGAGACTGTGACCTCTGGCCCTTAAGGGAAAGCACTTTATTCACTGCTCACTTTTTCCACTTTTTTTTTTTTCACTGTCTCCAAGCGAGTGTCCGGTGGCTGTTATTATCTCTGTTCAGAAATAATCGGCTCTTTGAGTAAACGCTGGTCATTATCATCAGACTCGCAGTGCTTTTCTGTTTCCACAGGAACTTAAACATGTGTTACAGCTGAGTGAGCGACAGAAAGAGAGAGAGAGAGACATATAGAGAGAAAGCGAGACAGAGAGAGAGAGAGACATATAGAGAAAAATAAGAGAGAGTGAGACAGAAAGAGTAAAAAATAGAAACAGAGAAATTTGAGGTTGAAAACAAAGAGATTGAGGAAGAGGTAGAAAGTGAGTGAGACCATGAGAGACAGAGAAAAATAGAGAAATAAGAGAGAGCGAGACAGAGAGAGACATAAAGAGAGAAAGCGAGACACAGAGAGAGAGAGAGAGAGACATATAGAGAAAAATAAGAGAGAGTGAGACAGAAATAGAGAGAGTGAGACAGAAAGAGTAAAAATAGAGACAGAGAGAGAGAGAGAGAGGGAAAGAGAGACAGGGAGAGAGAGAAAAAGAGAGAGACAGAGAGAGAGAGAGACAGGGAGAGAGAAAAAGAGAGACAGAGAGAGAGAAAGAGAGAGAGAGACAGGGAGAGAGACAAAGAGAGAGACAAAGAGAGAGACATGGAAAGAGAGACAGGGAGAGAGAGACAGAGAGAGAGAGAGACAGGGAGAGAGAGAAAAAGAGAGACAGAGCAAGAGAGAGAGAGGGCAGAGAGAAGAGAAAGTAATAAGCGAGCAAGACAGAGAGGAGAGAAAGTTGATGTAGATGTTGATGCTCCACCCTTTTTGTTTTCATGGTTGCTATGGCGATGGCTCTGAATTAAAAGCGTTTCTCTCTCTCTCTCTCTCTCTCTTTCTCTCTCTCTGAACTGTTTCAGGTCACTGTCCAGAAGGCGAGCTTTTGCATCATTTCTGTCGTAAACAGCAGAACACCCGCCCTCAGAGAAACGTCACGAGCCTTTATTGTCCTACTGTCATAAACATCTAAAGGCACATATGGCTTTACAACTTTAAAGGAAGCGTTTCATGAAGAAAACAAGGCACTTTCAGAGCACCCAGTCCGTACTCGGAAACAAAGCCTTCAAAACATGATGTTCTCAATGCGAATCAAACAACAAACTCAAATCGTATCCTCGGGTTATAACACAATCAGCAGCTAGTGTTCTCCTCCAAGCGTGTTGAGCTGTAGTGACTTTGTGTTAGTGGTGACTGAACAGACCTGTGTTTAACTGTTTGACATGCAACTCCTTTCAGTGATGTAAAATCTACCTGTAAGGAGCCAGCACTGGGGTTATTATGGTTCAAATTTTAACACACACACACACACACACACACACACACACACACACACACACACACACAGAGTTAGTTAACTGACTCAGCATCCTCCTGTGATAACAGAGTGCAGTAAAACCCGATTCGTCAGCTCTGTGATAAACAGAAACTTGAGAAATGACGGTGTTAGTTCCACCAGCCCTCATCTAGTCACGGGTCCCAGGAGTGGGTTCCAGTGGGTCCGATTCCATATACGTCACCTCCGCCATCCTCCTTCGTACAGTATTTTCACTGCCTCGTGTAGTGTACGACTACGACATCGGGCCGCCCCCGTTGCCCCGAGCACACTGTGGGTTTAATCATAGTCGTGCATTGGGGTGGGTGGGGGGGGGGTTGTAGGGAATTAAATGAAGGTGGTGTCCTGGGGTCATTTTTTTCCCAACAGGTGCCCATGTGTGATTTTATTTTCGTCCGGGTTGGATCAGCCGTGTGTTTGTTTTTCTCCCTCCTCCCCTGAGAAGATTACAGGGCCTACTGTTTGTGTCCAAACTCAGCGCTCGTCTGATCTCGTTAGTCCTGTCCGGCTTCAAATCTCTGCGGTTTTCCAGACAGTTCCACCTGCGCAGATCCACCCCGAGACCCTCCTGAATCATGCGGCAAAGGAATGAAAGGTCTCAAAGAGTCACTCCACTGTTGACTCGGTCTGAATGAGTCATGTTCCACTCCGTAGACAGTAAGAAATGATCAGTGAGGACAGAGGGCCAGCCTCCGCGCTCTACTCCGGAGCCTTGACACCCACTGTAGGTGCGCTATACTGTGAGAAGAGCGTGAGGACATGATCACACCGTGCAAACATCTGAAAAAAACTAATATAATAAATGATATTCAGTGAGAGTGTGTGGTTTAACCCTTTACAAATATGTCCCTGTGGGAGTCCATATTATATTTATCCAGGGGTTGGACAATGAAAGTGAAACACCTGGTTTTAGACCACAGTAAGTTATTAGTGTGGTGTAGGGCCTCCTTTTGCGGCCGATACAGCGTCAGTTGGTCTTGGGAATGACATACACAAGTCCTGCACAGTGGTCAGAGGGATTTGAAGCCATTCTTCTTGCAGGATAGTGGCCAGGTCTCTACGTGATGCTGGTGGAGGAAAACGTTTCCTGACTCGCTCCTCCAAAACACCCCAAAGTGGCTCAATAATATTTAGATCTGGTGACTGTGCAGGCCATGGGAGATGTTCAACTTCACTTTCATGTTCATCAAACCAGTCTTTCTCCAGTCTTGCTGTGTGTATTGGTGCATTGTCGTCCTGATACACGGCACCGACACAATGTTTGAACCATTGGATGCACATGGTCCTCCAGAATGGTTCGGTAGTGCTTGGCAGTGACGCGCCCATCTAGCACAAGTATTGGGCCAAGGGAATGCCATGATACAGCAGCCCACACCATCACTGATCCACCCCCATGCTTCACTGTGGGCATGCAACAGTCTGGTGGTACGCTTCTCTGGGGCTTCTCCACACCGTAACTCTCCCGGATGTGGGGAAAACAGTGAAGGTGGACTCATCAGAGAACAATACATGTTTCACATTGTCCACAGCCCAAGATTTGCGCTCCTTGCACCATTGAAACAGACGTTTGGCGTTGGCGTGAGTGACCAAAGGTTTGGCTACAGCAGCCCGGCCGTGTGTATTGACCTGTGGAGCTCCCGACGGACAGTTCTGGTGGAAACAGGAGAGTTGAGGTGCACATTTAATTCTGCAGTGGTTTTATGTTTTTTGGATACAATCCGGGTCAGCACCCGAACATCCCTCTCAGACAGTGTCCTCTTGCGTCTACAGTGAATCCTGTTGGATGTGTTTCCTTCTTGGTGGTACGCTGATGTTACCCTGGATACCGTGGCTCTTGATACATCACAAAGACTTGCTGTCTTGGTCACAGATGCGCCAGCAAGACGTGCACCAACAGTCTGTCCTCTTTTGAACTCTGGTATGTCACCCATAATGTTGTGTGCATTGCAATATTTTGAGCAAAACTGTGCTCTTACCCTCTGCTAATTAACCCTTCACACTCTTACTGGTGCAATGTGCAGTTAATGAAGATTGGCCACCAGTCTGCTCCAATTTCATTGTCCAACCCCTGTATATAAATACGTAATTATGTTAAAATCAAGTGTGCTGCTGTTTTAACAAATCCATGTGATCAAGGAGAACATCTGGAAACTCCCTCACAAAACAATTACTACAATTTAGAACTAAAAAAAAAGTCCTTGTGTTCTCCCTGTGTCTGCGTGGGTTTCCTCTGGGTGACTGTCTGTGAGTAGTGTGGTGTGTTCTCCCTGTGTCTGCGTGGGTTTCCTCCGGGTGACTGTCTGTGAGGAGTGTGATGTGTTCTCCCTGTGTCTGCGTGGGTTTCCTCAGGGTGACTGTCTGTGAGGAGTGTGGTGTGTTCTCCCTGTGTCTGCGTGGGTTTCCTCCGGGTGACTGTCTGTGAGGAGTGTGGTGTGTTCTCTCTGTGTCTGTGTGGGTTTCCTCCGGGTGACTGTCTGTGAGGAGTGTGGTGTGTTCTCCCTGTGTCTTTGTGGGTTTCCTCTGGGTGACTGTCTGTGAGGAGTGTGGTGTGTTCTCCCTGTGTCTGTGTGGGTTTCCTCCAGGTGACTGTCTGTGAGGAGTGTGGTGTGTTCTCCCTGTGTCTGTGTGGGTTTCCTCTGGGTGACTGTCTGTGAGGAGTGTGGTGTGTTCTCCATGTGTCTGTGTGGGTTTCCTCCAGGTGACTGTCTGTTAGGAGTGTGGTGTGTTCTCCCTGTGTCTGTGTGGGTTTCCACCGGGTGACTGTCTGTGAGGAGTGTGGTGTGTTCTCCATGTGTCTGTGTGGGTTTCCTCCGGGTGACTGTCTGTGAGGAGTGTGGTGTGTTCTCCCTGTGTCTGTGTGGGTTTCCTCCGGGTGACTGTCTGTGACGAGTGTGGTGTGTTCTCCCTGTGTCTGCGTGGGTTTCCTCCGGGTGACTGTCTGTGAGGAGTGTGGTGTGTTCTCCCTGTGTCTGCATGGGTTTCCTCCGGGTGACTGTCTGTGAGGAGTGTGGTGTGTTCTCCCTGTGTCTGCGTGGGTTTCCTCCGGGTGACTGTCTGTGAGGAGTGTGGTGTGTTCTCCCTGTGTCTGCGTGGGTTTCCTCCGGGTGCTCCGGTTTCCTCCCACAGTCCAAAAACAGTTGGTAGGTGGATTGGTGACTCAAAAGTGTGAGTGTGTTTCGCCCTGTGAAGGACTGGTGCCCCCTCCAGGGTGTATTCCCGCCTTGTGCCCAGTGATTCCAGGTAGGCTCTGGACCCACCGCGACTCTGAAGTGCTTACAGACAATGAATGAATCAATCAATAAAAGTCCTTTTATTTTTACTGTATTGTTTCATTGTAAATTGTAAATATATATATTTTATACAAGCCCCACACTAATTGAGTTTATAAATAATTTTTAATAATATAAATAATAACAATAATAGTAATAATAATAATAGGTGTCAATAAAAGGCAGAACCATGGCTCTCCAGGACCGTCTTGTTGTTTTGTCCTCGACTGGGCACGTGTCGGATCACTCCAAGAAAGTTCTGGAAGCTAAATGTCACTGACTTCAGCTCTGAGCACGTTTTTGCTCCATCTCCCATCGATGACAAATCGTGCAAAGTCACAAAACAACCCCACCTTCTTGGAGAGATTGTGTTAGAGAACACCCACTATGTTCCTGAGTGATCTGTGGCTCCCCTGAGGTTCCTCCACCTGGAACACCGGAACCCTGTCACAGTAGCACTGATGTCTGAAAACTGGGAGCGGTTAACCCTCAGCACAGAGAGTACTTGCTTTCTAATGGGAGCACAGCAAAACCTGGGGAGTTACATGTTGTTGTATGGATTAAAAAGACAATATAGTTATTAAAGGAACAGTTAGGAACAGTTATTAAAAGTATTTACAGTTGGTTTTATCACAGTTAATATAACGTTGTTTTATATATATATATATATATATTATACCATTATATTAATGGTGATAGAACCAACTGTAAATTTCCTTA
>NC_089809.1:3489602-3497102 GCF_029633855.1 Hoplias malabaricus
TGTTGCTGTGAGTGTGTGTCGCCCTGTGAAGGACTGGCGCCCCCTCCAGGGTGTGTTTCTCCAGACCCACCGTGACCCTGAACTGGAAAAGCGCTTACAGACGATGAATGAATGAGTACATTTAATAAACACAAAATCAAAGAGAAATCCTCATTCATGCCACTGGATTGACTGGGTTCAATCAATCTGACTGGGTCCTGTTCCTAGGAGACAGCCCGGTCCAGTTAATATCTAGAACCGTTTTGCCGTTTCAGCGTAATCACCGTCTTTGGAAATGACTAACATATTGACCCGTGGTTCTACAGCGTGTGGTTCCCAGGCCTTTAACTGGGAGCACATTAGAAACAGAGAGGTTCTCCGTCAGCTTGGAACATCTGGATCCAGCTGTGATTATGGCCGTAATGCAAAGAATAGAGCCATTGTTTCAGTTGCAGACAATTACACCTCCATATTCTGCCAGAGAAAGGAGGGTGGGGGGTCAGAGAGAGAGAGAGAGAGAATATAATATCAAACGTCTACAAACCCCCTCGTCTCTCTCTCTCTCTTTCTCTTTACATAGAAAGTGGGACCAATAACAGCCGTGCAAGACCTAGTTTATGAGTTCTACCATTCCTTTAAGGTGCCTTCACAGAGTGATTCGTCCCCTGTGAGGTTCTCAGGTCTGCGGTGGAGCCGCCGTGGATAGTGGATAGTGTAATCGTCCTCCCCACGCCCCTGTGTGATATTGACACTTGCAAGAGCCAGCGTGTGGACGTGATGTAATGCTTTAAAGAGCCCATATGACTGAGTCTGAACACGGGAGAGTGCTGCTGTTTCCCAGACCCTGTTACTCACTGCCAGGAACCAGGAACCAATAAGAAAATAATAATCAGTAACACTGTACTGAGAATGGGCGCTCGCTGGCGGGGTCTTAATGCCTTTCTATGGTTTGGCAGAGGCCGTGATTATTCAGAGCTTAGCGTGGCTTTAACGCGCCGATGATTGATCGCAATCATTTCTTTAAACCGTGAGAGACAAGACCACAGTGAACCATTTTTGTTTTTTTTTCTCTGAAATGAGGGGTATTCATCAGGACTTTGCTGCTCCGTGCTACAGTAGCAGCTTCTGCTAAACGGAGAAGGCCTTACTTTAGAAGCTGGAACATGGTTGTGAGGCTCTGATGGCAAGTTAAGTCAAGTACTGATGAAGGGCGATTAGGTCTGGACCACAAACACTGCTTCATAGTATGTTGTAAAACTCTCTTCAGCGCTGGGAGAGGAGCTGTGTATGAGATAAACGTATCCATCTCTCCCATTCATTTACATTAGCGCTGCGCCCACTCCACAGACATTACATCACCACAGCCCATGAATAAGGTCGTCCCATTGTGACTCAAAGTGAAGTGTGCCTCGGAAGCACTTCGAGCAGCTGGAGGAGTTTGAGAGGGATGCTTTCATCGAGGTGTTACGTGCCAGTGGATGGATAGAAGATAGAAAGCAGTGGATAGAAAACAAGGCACACACCAGTGACATGAAGGATCTGGGAGATCTGGGATTGTCAGCGTGACCCAAGAACGACGACTGGGGACGTTCAGCGGGCAGCGACACGTGAGTCGTCCTGTTGGCAACTGACTGCGGGATGACGACTTCCTTTAACACCACGTCCCACATCAACAACGCCACTGCAGTGGTGTCGTGCCAAATGTGATCGAGTTAACTCCGAACAGCAGCGGGTCATCCTCAGTCACGAGTCCTGCTGTTGTCTTATTGGAGACGACCAAGGGAGGCATCATTATGACATCAGCGCCAAGATGAACCTGAAGTCCTGGTGGCATGGTGTGGGGTGCAGTTTCATACGATGCCAAGTCACTTTTGGTCCACCAATGAGGTCCTGCGAACAGTAGCCCTACCTTTTTTGTTCCGTATATTTGCTATTCCATCTGGACCAAGCTTGAGTTGAAGACACATCGCCAGACCCACTCCTGACTAAAAAAGTATCAGTCTAAATTTGCAATCATTTATTGTTCTTGGTTCATTCCGAAATTCAGTGTAATCCGACCCTTCCTTCTGTGTGCGAATATTCTTTGACAGTGAGTGTACTGTTCAGGGCTACGCTGTCTCAGTGTTAGCGTTAAGAGAACTGGGTTCTAAAGCCTGATCCAGAACCGTGCAGTGTGTAAACGCTCTGTAATTACAGCTAACTGTTGAAATGACATCACCACGGAGATTGGCATGGTCTTCGGAGCGTCTGTCCAGCGTCCAGAGAGTTACGAACTGTGCTCTGTTTCGCTCAGAGCTGGCAGTGTCTGGATATGGGGCTTGTTCCAGGAGGTTAAAGCAGGGGCTTGTGAAACACAGGATTTAATATTGTCCTCTACTGAGTCAGACTGGAGTCGGGAGCCTAGTCCTGTACTACGTATATACAGCAATCAGCCATAACATTATGACTACCTCCTTGTTTCCCCACTCTCTGTCCATTCTCTCTGCTCCACCGACCATATAGGAACACTTTGTAGTTCTACAATCACAGATGGTAGTCCTCCTGTTGCTCTGCATACTTACCACCTGGTGGTTGGTCATTTGCAGTGCTGCTGTGACACTTATGTGGTGCTGTGTGTTGTGCTGGTTACAGGTGGATCAGACTCAGCAGTGGGCGCTGGAGTTTTTAAAGCCCTCAGTGTCACTGTGAATGCCAGAGAAGTTCACTGTTTATAGTCAGTCTTTTCCTTGTTGTATATGATATCTATGACTGCATGTGTCCAGAGACATCATGAGCGACCTTGGACTGGCTCGGACGACCTTGGAGCTGTGAAGACATTACACGGTGTCCTCTGAAACGATGGCGCTGCTGGGGATGACTGTACGTCACCTCACTCTTGTTTCTCCTGGCTGAATGCCATCAACTCCTCGCTGCAATGGTCCAGCATTTACTTTAAAGCTTTCCCAGAGAAGACGGCTTGTTGGAGAACTTTACATTGATACATTTATTACGTTGATCTCGTGTACGACTCTGTTCCAAAGTAAAGAGTTTCTAACTGTGTTTCAGCGGAATTCCCATTCCTACATTTTCCACAGCGCTCCTCGTGATGTCAACAATAAATACGGCTGAGATACATTCGAAAGCATTAAATTCTGCTTTTCAGTAACCGAGGCATGACGTTCCATGCCTTCGCGATGAGATGCTGAGCTCCTCTGAGTAAAATCACACGCTGTGGAAGTTGGGAAATGAAGTTTATTTATTGCGAGTGTATTATAAGCGTATTAGGATTACGCTTATTATCCCGGACTGATGAATGGGTTTTAACTCAATTTACTCCACTGTGTAGCGTTGATTTAAAAGACATTAGATGACATTTAAGGCCTGAAACTCTTCTGAAAGTCCGCCGGGGCCGAGTCAAAGCCAGAATTGTGTGTGTAATGGGAGCCATTTTAAAGGAGTCAAAAGCGCTAATGAAAACAAGCAGAAAGACCACAGTTTACACTCGGAGTTCCCAGTGAATCAGCGTTGGGTTACGGGCCTCCCCTAAAGAGAACCATACATCACAATCCACACGGTTCTGACCCCTGGAGGTTGTGTAAATGAGCCGGCGGTTCTGCAGGAGTTAGAACCATGTGGACGGTGATGTATAGTTCTCCCCTAAAGAGAATCATACATCACTGTCCACACGGTCATAACTCCTGCAGAACCTCCGGCTCGTTTGCCCAAACTGGAAAGGTCTGGAGGTCACGGTACCCATGGTTATACACTGATTTACAGCAGGAGATGTGGGAGGTTTGGGAATTTGAGCCATCTTCAGTCTATGAGAAAACTTAATCATTACAGAGTGCCCTCATATCGACTGGACTGGCAGAGACTCTGCAGAAACTCATTAGCATAGAGCGTTGGTCATGTTTCATAGAGTAAGCAGAACTGGCGCCATTGGGGGTGGTGGTGTTGCTGGGTGGGAGGGGGTATTGGGGGGAAGGTACATGGGGGGAGGGGGGTTAGGACTCCTTAGATCCCTTAATTTTTGATGAAAAATGACTTTAATGTCTTTTTGTACATTATATAGCAATTGTAGCTACATCACACTTTTGTATTTACCATCATGCCCATATAAGGAGTTCCAGGCCTTAGCCGGATTTCTTTATGACAGAAACAAATGAGATTTTGGAAGACTGCAGATTCATTCATTCACCTTCACCCACTTCTTCATCCTGATCAGGGTCGTGGTGCATCCAAAGAGTCCACCTGGAACCTTAGACAGAGGGCAGGTCAATCACAAGGCACTGCGGAGTCTACATTTTCAATCCATACCACGTTTGTGTTTGTCATTTGTAATGTTTGTGAATAATAAAAAGAAAAACATCAGTTCTTACCACATTTATGCTCCAAAACAGACTGTAAATAATATGTAGTATATCCAGCTTTGTTCTTAATTACATCCTACATCTAAATATGAATGGACAATGAGGAGAAGTATAGACACAAAGGGTTAAAAACCTCCACAAAGACGTCATTCCTGAGCAGTTTGGTGGAAGCAGATTTATTTAACACTTTGACTCTCAGCCCAAATGTGAGTTTGTCCAGACCCCATGACTGAGCTAAATTCTGTGAACTTTAACGGGGAGGTCACCCCCCCAACCTCCATGATGAGATCTGCCCTATATTTTCCCCACACTGTCCACTGGGCTGTGGAGCAGAGGAACTGTGTTCTCTGGAGTGATGAAGGTCCATCCACTGCTGCTGGGATGAGGCTGCTTCTAAAACCTGAGCTAATCCTGTAGCATTAAGATTCTTAGATTCTAACCAAATTGGCCACGACTGGGTCATGTGACCTTCTCTGTAATAATGATCTGGGTTTCCCGATATTTAAGCTACTCTTACTTATCACTGTTTTTGTTGTTAGCGAGATGCTAACTTTGCCCTCGGGCTCCTCCCACTGAGAAATGTACTGCCTCATACTGTTACAGAGTGGAAATATTGATGTATTCAATAACTAATTAATCTATTAATTAGTCAAGACCTGGTAAATGAGCTGAGATTATTTCAGACTGGTATCAAGGCAGAAATGTACATATGTTACTAAAAGATCTTTCCCATGATTCATAAATTATGTACAAATGAGATGTGAATATCTGGCAACCCTTTTTGAAACCGCAGCCTTTAAACTCTCTCCAAACCTAAACTGCACCTGAAAATCTAATAGCAATGTTCAGAAAGTTAGAAACAGAGAACCCAGCACTTTTCTCTAAGTATATTTAGTAAAACAGCGCCACCAGTGGATGGGGGTTCCCTTAGTGAATGTAAAATAGCTACAAATGTGACCCTGTGTCCATTCATTGTCCACTACTGTTGGACACACCTCCCCTCATTGGTCCACCTTGTAGATGGAAAGTCAGAGACAGTAGCTCCACCCACAGGATGCTGTTGGGTTGGTGGGCTATTTGCAGTCCAGCAGTGACACTGAGGGGTTTTAAAACTCCAGCAGCAACTGCTGGGTCTGATCCAGTCATACCAGTGCAACACACACTAACACCACCACCACCACCTTGTAACTGATGCCTTTCTTTACAAACGGCTGCTAACACAATGACACTAGACATGTGGAGGAGTACACTACCTGCCGGGACCTGCTATGCCAACTGACACACATTCTGGCTGGAATCATACTGAATGATGTGGGGAGAAAGAAGGTCATCTTACTCATCCAGTGTGAGCGAGGCCTCTCTTGGACTCCCGCCTTGGACGGCTGAGAAATCTGATTTTGTGCAGGCGTAACTGAGTTGTGATGACAAAACATGAAACCCAAGAACTGGGTCATAAATTTTCCTCATTTAGACCGAGTGTGATGAGGCGCTGAGACGATTTGAAGGGCCAGGCTCTGAGTAGACGGAGTATAATACAGTATTATGACTTCTGCTGTCGTTAAACAGTGAACGCTGAGCAGGAGTTGAGCTGTAAATGAGATCACTTGGCTTTTCCTGGAGACAGTAGTCAGATCTGGTGTTGATCAAAACAAGTAGCAGCTCGCTCCTCTTGGTTTTGGAGTGTTACTTCGGTCTGGAGACAAAGACTGCTTTAACAGGAGCTTCCGAACACAGCACTGAGCTATTTGTTTCTGTGTTTAACTAAAAACACCTCTGTGTTGGGCTTTAAAACCTTTTTAGACCAGAACACAATGGTGGAACTGTAGATCAGACTCAGTCAAGCGCTGTGTGTAATAAGCTGGCCATTTTAAAATGAGACGTCATGATTTATCTCAGTCCAACTCCTTGTAATTCTATTAAACGCTGCAGATACCATCAGGAAACACAACAATGGAGAGCTGCTTCTTTTCCACTCTGTCAAATGTTTGGGGACTGTTTTCAGGGGAGAATTCTTCTCTTTCATCAGCTGAAGGTGGTCAATCCAAAGTGTCACCACAGTCCGATGCCTTTGAAGTTTCCCGCTCCCGGGACAATGGATTTCCAGCTGTGAAAGGGAAACTCTGTGGGGTTAATTCTGCTGTTAAGTACTGCCCCCTACATTAGCCCCTGCCCCCCCCACCCCCCTCCCCCAAAAGGAGACCACCCAGACAACCGCTGCTGCTGGGTGTAAACACGACCACACATCCAAAATCAGGGCTGTGATTACACCCGGCCCATTTGGCTCCGAAGGTCATGTGACCACAATGGGCTCTTTAAAGGATAATTCTGACATCTTAAATGCCGTAATGAAAACTCGCAAAAAATCAGTGTTTGTGTGGGTTTAGACGTAAACAAAGCTGCACCGAGCGATTGCCCAGTAAACAAGGAACGTCCCTGGACGTTCAAAATAGGTCTAAAAGAAGTCTGTCCGTCAAGGACATATTTTAAACGTCAATGGACGTCCAAAATCCATCGTAATAAGTAAGTTACCAAGTGGTGACCAATCGATAACGTCAGTGGACGTCCAAAACGCGTTTTATACAAGTAATTTATTTCGGAAGCAATTAATAACGTCAATGGACGTCCAAAATCCATCTTAATAAGTTAGTTAAGTGGTGACTTAAGTGGTGACCAATCGATAACGTCAGTGGACGTCCAAAATACGTCTAATAGTCGTCTTTTCAATGTCTGTGTTTGGACGTCTTTTCAACTTTCATTTTCAACCTTAAGAGAACGTTGATTAGACGGCAGTCATTACGTTATTTCAACGTTGAATCAACGGGTAAATGTTTACTGGGTGGGTGTGAAATGGTTGATTGTTTAGTTCGAGAAACTTGCAGATTCCTTAATTCTCAAACCTTATGGTGATGGTAACCAGAAGTCTCCAAGTTTACAACATTAATATAGTACTTTATTTACCCTCCACTTCCAGAAGTGACATCCACCTTCATGCTTCATGTCACTCTTCACTGGGAATGGACTTAAAAAACCTTCACTAAACGATGGGCATCGTAATCAGTTCAGTGAATACACTTCTGTGAGGGGTTTTTACAGGGGGACGTCTGGTTCCATTCATTACCAAAGTAGCACTGTCTCCAAACCACTCTCAATTACTTTGTTAGCAGCTCACACC